>NC_088229.1:31945468-32135468 GCF_036934945.1 Oncorhynchus masou masou
GCTTTGGGTATGACCAGTGCAATATACCTGCTGGAGCACATGCTACGGGTAGGTGTTGCTATGGTGACCAGTGAGCTGGGATAAGGCAGGGCTTTTGCACAGCCCATGACGCAAGGACCTGTACAACATTTCTGGAAGCTGAAAATGTCCCAGTTCTTCCATGGCCTGCATACTCACCAGACATTGAGCATGTTTGGGATGCTCTGGATTGAGGTGTACAACAGCTTGTTCCAGTTCCTTCCAATATAAAGCAACTTTTCACAGCCGTTGAAGAGGAGTGGGACAACATTCCACAGGCCACAATTAAAAGACTGATCAACTCTATGCGGAGGTGATGTGTCACGCTGCATGAGGCAAACGGTGGTCAGACCAGATACTGGTTTTCAGATTAACTTTTTTTTAAAGTTATCTGTGCCCAGCAGATGCATATATTTTTTTCCAGTCATGTGAAATCCATAGATTAGGAATTAATGAATTTATTTAAATTGACTGAAATTGTTGCATGTTGCGTTTATATTTTTATTCAGTATAGTTTATGAATGCTTCATTTAGTAACTCAATTTAGCAGCATGTCCCAAATGTGCCTTAAATGGTTTGTGTGGTTTGTATTTTACTGTTGGAAAAGCATCGTTTTCTCTAGACAAAATGTAACATGCTTGAAGTCAATGACAGGGTCCACTGAATATCTCTACTCCATGTTAAATCATGTCACAAAATAATCATGGCAAATATGAAAAGTTAACAAGGTAACACTCATAACAATAGCAATTATGCAACACCTTATTCTTCACTTTGCTCATTTGATTGCTGATACTGGATGAAAACGCTCTGCTGTGAAGACAGATTTTAGAAGTCCAGTGGCCTAATGATATGAGCCTAGTGCTTAGATTGCTAGCCTCAATTGATTACTAAACCATCACTGCCGTGTATTTCATAATCAAGACACACTATATTTTAGAGCACACTATAAGGACTATAATGGCACCAAGATGTATCAAGTACTGTTCACGGATCATAGGGAGGCATATACACTGAGTGTACCAAATATTAGGAACACCCTCCTACTATTGAGTTGCACACAACCTTTTGCCTTCAGAGCAGCCTTAATTCGTCGGGGAATGGACTCTACAAAGTCTTCCACAGGGATGCTGGCCCATATTGACTCCAATGCTTCCAACAGTTGTGTCAGGTTGGCTGAATGTCCTTTGGGTGGTGGGCCATTCTTGATACACAAGGGGAAACAGTTGAGAGTGGGAAAACCCAGCAGCGTTTGAGTTCTTGACACAAACCAGTGCGCCTGGCACCTACTACCATACCCCATTCAAAGGTACTGAAATCTTTTGTCTTGCCCATTCACCTTCTCAATGGCACACATACACAATCCATGTCTCAATTGTCTTAAGGCTTAAAAGTCTGATTTTCAACCTGTCTCCTCCCCTTCATCAATAATGATATCCTATTTTAAATTACCGGTAAGCACATCCTTAATGTGTTTAGGATCATTAGTGTGTTGTGTTTGTTTATGATGAGAGTTTAGAAGTCAGTATCTGGTCTGACCACCGTTTGCCTCATGCAGCGTGACACATCACCTCCGCACAGAGTTGATCAGTCTTTTGATTGTGGCCTGTGGAATGTTGTCCCACTCCTCTTCAACGGCTGTGAGAAGTTGCATTATATTGGCGGGAACTGGAACATGCTGTTGTACACGTCAATCCAGAGCATCCCAAACATGCTCAATGTCTGGTGAGTATGCAGGCCATGGAAGAACTGGGACATTTTCAGCTTCCAGAAATTTTGTACAGGTCCTTGAGTCATGGGCTGTGCAAAAGCCCCGCCTTATCTCAGCTCACTGGTCACCATAGAAACACCTACCCGTAGCATGCGCTCCAGCAGGTACAGTGCCTTGCGAAAGTATTCGGCCCCCTTGAACTTTGCAACCTTTTGCCACATTTCAGGCTTCAAACATAAAGATATAAAACTGTATTTTTTTGTGAAGAGTCAACAACGAGTGGGACACAATCATGAAGTGGAACGACATTTATTGGATATTTCAAACATTTTTTAACAAATCAAAAACTGAATAATTGGGCGTGCAAAATTATTCAGCCCCCTTAAGTTAATACTTTGTAGTGCCACCTTTTGCTGCGATTACAGCTGTAAGTCGCTTGGGGTATGTCTCTATCAGTTTTGCACATCGAGAGACTGAAATTTTTTCCCATTCCTCCTTGCAAAACAGCTCGAGCTCAGTGAGGTTGGATGGAGAGCATTTGTGAACAGCAGTTTTCAGTTCTTTCCACAGATTCTCGATTGGATTCAGGTCTGGACTTTGACTTGGCCATTCTAACACCTGGATATGTTTATTTTTGAACCATTCCATTGTAGATTTTGCTTTATGTTTTGGATCATTGTCTTGTTGGAAGACAAATCTCCGTCCCAGTCTCAGGTCTTTTGCAGACTCCATCAGGTTTTCTGCCAGAATGGTCCTGTATTTGGCTCCATCCATCTTCCCATCAATTTTAACCATCTTCACTGTCCCTGCTGAAGAAAAGCAGGCCCAAACCATGATGCTGCCACCACCATGTTTGACAGTGTGGACGGCGTGTTCAGGGTGATGAGCTGTGACCAAAACCTTTCCGGTTCCGGGTTGGAGCGAGCGATCGCATCTACACTTCGGTCCGCAGGTAGTATAACTTTTCATTACATTTTCATTACATTTCATTATAGTACAACGGTTTGATTTGTCTAATCTTAGCAATTTCTTCTTAGCTAGCTACATAGCCGTCTTTGTATCAAAGATAATTGCGTAATTATCGTATTTCGTCGTCCTAACGTAGTCTACACTGCTTTCTGCCCAGCAGCTAGCTAACGTCCACTAGCACAGCAGCTAGCTAACGTCCACTAACACTGTAGAAACTATTACACTCAACGACTCGATTAGTGTAGTGTTAGCAGCTACATAGTTGTCTTTGCTGTCTTCGTATCCAAGGTAATTGTGTAGTTTAGAGTGTGTAGACTTAGAGTGATTATCTTAATTTACCGAGGTTAGCTAGCCAGCTATTTGTCGTCCTTAACGTAGGAGTCACTGCTAGCTAGCTAGCCAACAGCAGCCAACGTCTTCCGAATGAACTTCAACAACCCGGTCAACATTCCGCCTCGCTCCACAGGTAGTATCACATTTTCATGTCACTTCATTACAGTACAACGGTTTGATTTGTTTGATGTAGCTAGCTAGCTACACAGCCGTCTTTGTATCTATGACAATTGTGTAGTCTGGAGCGATTTTTTAGCCAGCTATTGTCTTTCTTTTTAACGTTACGTAATCAACACTGCTAGCTAGCCAGCTAGCCCCCGAATTAGCAGCACTGTAGAAACTATTACACTCGACGGAACGACTTGATTAGTGTAGTGTCAACAACGTAGCCACTTAGCCTACTCCAGCAGTACTGTATCATTTCAATCATTTTAGTCAATAAGGCTACGTAAGTTTAACGTTCTGAACATTCGATAAGTGTAGTCCACTTGTCATTCCAATCTCCTTTGCATTAGCGTAGCCTCTTCTGTAGCCTGTCAACTATGTGTCTATCTATCCCTGTTCTTCCTCTCTGCACAGACCATACAAACGCTCCACACCGCGTGGAAGCCACCCTAATCTGGTGGTCCCAGTGCGCACTGACCCACGTGGAGTTCCAGGTCTCCAGCCTCTGGAACTGCCGATCTGCGGCCAACAAGGCAGAGTTCATCTCAGCCTATGCCTCCCTCCAGTCCCTCGACTTCTTGGCACTGACGGAAACATGGATCACCACAGACAACACTGCTACTCCTACTGCTTCTTCGTCCGCCCACGTGTTCTCGCACAACCCGAGAGCTTCTGGTCAGCGGGGTGGTGGCACCGGGATCCTCATCTCTCCAAGTGGTCATTCTCTCTTTCTCCCCTTACCCATCTGTCTATCGCCTCCTTTGAATTCCATGCTGTCACAGTTACCAGCCCTTTGCTTAACATCCCTATCATTTATCGCCCTCCAGGTTCCTCGGAGAGTTCATCAATGAGCTTGATGCCTTGATAAGCTCCTTTCCTGAGGACGGCTCACCTCTCACAGTCCTGGGCGACTTTAACCTCCCCACGTCTACCTTTGACTCATTCCTCTCTGCCTCCTTCTTTCCACTCCTCTCCTCTTTTGACCTCACCCTCTCACCTTCCCCCTACTCACAAGGCAGGCAATACGCTCGACCTCATCTTTACTAGATGCTGTTCTTCCACTAACCTCATTGCAACTCCCCTCCAAGTCTCCGACCACTACCTTGTATCCTTTTCCCTCTCGCTCTCATCCAACACTTCCCACACTGCCCCTACTCGGATGGTATCGCGCCGTCCCAACCTTCGCTCTCTCTCCCCCGCTACTCTCTCTCCTCTTCCATCCTATCATCTCTTCCCTCTGCTCATACCTTCTCCAACCTATCTCCTGATTCTGCCTCCTCAACCCTCCTCTCTTCCCTTTCTGCATCCTTTGACTCTCTATGTCCCCTATCCTCCAGGCCGGCTCGGTCCCCCCTCCCGCTTGGCTCGACGACTCATTGCGAGCTCACAGAACAGTGCTCCGGGCAGCCGAGCGGAAATGGAGGAAAACTAGCCTCCTGCGGACCTGGCATCCTTTCACTCCCTCCTCTCTACATTTTCCTCCTCTGTCTCTGCTGCTAAAGCCACTTTCTTCCACTCTAAATTCCAAGCATCTGCCTTTAGGAAGCTCTTTGCCACCTTCTCCTCCCTCCTGAATCCTCCTCCCCCCCCCCCCTCCTCCCTCTCTGCAGATCACTTCGTCAACCATTTTGAAAAGAAGGTCGACGACATCCGATCCTCGTTTGCTAAGTCAAACGACACCGCTGGTTCTTCACAGTGTTTACCCTGTGCTCTGACCTCTTTCTCCCCTCTCTCTCCAGATGAAATCTCGCTTCTTGACGGCCGGCCGCCCAACAACCTGCCCGCTTGACCCTATCCCCTCCTCTCTTCTCCAGACCATTTCCGGAGACCTTCTCCCTTACCTCACCTCGCTCATCAACTCATCCCTGACCGCTGGCTACGTCCCTTCCGTCTTCAAGAGAGCGAGAGTTGCACCCCTTCTGAAAAAACCTACACTCGATCCCTCCGATGTCAACAACTACAGACCAGTATCCCTTCTTTCTTTTCTCTCCAAAACTCTTGAACGTGCCGTCCTTGGCCAGCTCTCCCGCTTCTCTCAGAATGACCTTCTTGATCCAAATCAGTCAGGTTTGTCATTCAACTGAGACTGCTCTTCTCTGTATCACGGAGGCACTCACTCAGCTAACTCTCTCTCCTCTGTGGCTGCCTTCGACACTGTGAACCATCAGATCCTCCTCTCCACCCTCTCCGAGTTGGGCATCTCCGGTGCGGCCCACGCTTGGATTGCGTCCTACCTGACAGGTTCCTACCAGGTGGCGTGGCGAGAATCTGTCTCCTCGCCACGCGCTCTCACCACTGGTGTCCCCCAGGGCTCTGTTCTAGGCCCTCTCCTATTCTCGCTATACACCAAGTCACTTGGCTCTGTCATAACCTCACATGGTCTCTCCTATCATTGCTATGCAGACGACACACAATTAATTTTCCTTTCCCCCTTCTGATGACCAGGTGGCGATCGCATCTCTGCATGTTGGCAGACATATCAGTGTGGATGAGGATCACCACCTCAAGCTGAATCAAGACGGAGCTGCTCTTCCTCCCGGGGAAGGACTGCCCGTTCCATGATCTCGCCATCACGGTTGACAACTCCATTGTTTCCTCCTCCCAGAGCGCTAAGAACCTTGGCGTGATCCTGGACAACACCCTGTCGTTCTCAACTAACATCAAGGCGGTGGCCCGTTCCTTAGGTTCATGCTCTACAACATCCGCAGAGTACGCCCCTGCCTCACACAGGAAGCGGCGCAGGTCCTAATCCAGGCACTTGTCATCTCCCGTCTGGATTACTGCAACTCGCTGTTGGCTGGGCTCCCTGCCTGTGCCATTAAACCCTACAACTCATCCAGAACGGCAGCCCGTCTGGTGTTCAACCTTCCCAAGTTCTCTCACGTCACCCCGCTCCTCCGCTCTCTCCACTGGCTTCCAGTTGAAGTCGCATCCGCTACAAGACCATGGTGAGCTGAGGGGAACGGCACCCAGTACCTCCAGGCTCTGATCAGGCCCTACACCCAAACAAGGGCACTGCGTTCATCCACCTCTGGCCTGCTCGCCTCCCTACCACTGAGGAAGTACAGTTCGCTCAGCCCAGTCAAAACTGTTCGCTGCTCTGGCCCCCCAATGGTGGAACAAACTCCCTCACGACGCCAGGACAGCGGAGTCAATCACCACCTTCCGGAGACACCTGAAACCCCACCTCTTCAAGGAATACCTAGGATAGGATAAAGCAATCCTTCTCACCTTAAATGATTTAGATGCACTATTGTAAAGTGGCTGTTCCACTGATGTCAGAAGGTGAATTCACCAATTTGTAAGTCGCTCTGGATAAGAGCGTCTGCTAAATGACTTAAATGTAATGTAAATGTCTGTGTTGCTTTTACGCCAAACATAACGTTTTGCATTGTTGCCAAAAAGTTCAATTTTGGTTTCATCTGACCAGAGCACCTTCTTCCACATGTTTGGTGTGTCTCCCAGGTGGCTTGTGGCAAACTTTAAACAACACTTTTTATGGATATCTTTAAGAAATGGCTTTCTTCTTGCTACTCTTCCATAAAGGCCAGATTAGTGCAATATACGACTGATTGTTGTCCTATGGACAGAGTCTCCCACCTCAGCTGTAGATCTCTGCAGTTCATCCAGAGTGATCATGGGCCTCTTGGCTGCATCTCTGATCAGTCTTCTCCTTGTATGAGCTGAAAGTTTAGAGGGATGGCCAGGGCTTGGTAGATTTGCAGTGGTCTGATACTCCTTCCATTTCAATATTATTGCTTACACAGTGCTCCTTGGGATGTTTAAAGCTTGGGAAATCTTTTTGTATCCAAATCCGGCGTTAAACTTCTTCACAACAGTATCTCGGACCTGCCTGGTGTGTTCCTTGTTCTTCATGATGCTCTCTGCGCTTTTAACCTCTTGATGCTATGGGGGCGCTATTTCATTTTTGGATGAAAAACGTTCCCGTTTTAAACAAGATATTTTGTCACAAAAAGATGCTCGACTATGCATATAATTGATAGCTTTCGAAAGAAAACACTCTGGCGTGTCCAGAACTACCAAGATATTTTCTGTGCGTGCCCTAGAACATGAGTTTCAGGCAAAACCAAGATGAGACGGCATCCAGGAAATGAGCAGGATTTTTGAGGCTCTGTTTTCCATTGTCTCCTTATATGGCTGTGAATGCGAGAGGAGTAAGTCTGCCCTTTCTGTCGTTTCCCCAAGGTGTCTGCAGCATTGTGACGTATTTGTAGGCATATCATTGGAAGATTGACCATAAGAGACCACATTTACCAGGTGTCCGCCCGGTGTCCTGCGCCAAATTGGTGCGCAAAAGTCAGCTGCAAGTATTTTTCCATGGAATTTAGAGAAGAATGCAAGCTTCCACGAACGATATATCAATGAAGAGATATGTGAAAAAACACCTTGAGGATTGATTCCAAACAACGTTTGCCATGTTTCGGTCGATATTATGGAGTTAATTCGGAAAAAGTTTGAAGTTGTAGGTGACTGAATTTTCGGTTCGTTTCGGTAGCCAAATGCGATGTACAAAACGGAACGATTTCTCCTACACACAGACGCTTTCAGGAAAAACTGCGCATTTGGTATGTAACTGAGAGTCTCCTCATTGAAAACATCCGAAGCTCTTCAAAGGTAAATGATTTTATTTATTTGGTTATCTGGTTTTTGTGAAAATGTTGCGTGCTAAATGCTACTCAAAATGCTAAGCTAGCTTAGCATACTCTTACACAAATTAGTCAATTTCTATGGTTCAAAAGCATATTTTGAAAATCTGAGATGACAGTGTTGTTAAGAAAAGGCTAAGCTTGAGAGCAGACACATTATTTTCATTTTATTTGCGATTTTCAGAAATCGTTAACGTTGCGTTATGCTAATGAGCCTGAGGCTTTAGTCACGATCCCGGATCCGGGATGGGGAGTTTCAACAGGTTAACGGACCTCTGAGACTATCACAGTGCAGGTGCATTTATACGGAGACTTGATTACACACAGGTGGATTGTATTTATCATCATTAGTCATTTAGGTCAACATTGGATCATTCAGAGATCCTCACTGAACTTCTGGAGAGAGTTTGCTGCACTGAAAGTAAAGGGGCTGAATAATTTTGCACGCCCACTTTTTCAGTTTTTGATTTGTTAAAAAAGTTTGAAATATCCAATAAATGTCGTCCCACTTCATGATTGTGTCCCACTTGTTGTTGATTCTTCACAAAAAAATACAGTTTTATATCTTTATTTTTGAATCCTGAAATGTGGCAAAAGGTCGCAAAGTTCAAGGGGGCTGGATACTTTCGCAAGGCACTGTATATTGCACGGGTCATCCCCAAAGCCAACATTTCCTTTGGCTGCCTTTCCTTCCAGTTCTCTGCTGCCAATAACTGGAACGAATTGCAAAAATCTCTGAAGCTGGAGTCTCATATCTCCCTCTCCAACTTTAAGCATCAGCTGTCAGAGCAGCTTACCGATTAAAGCACCTGTACACAGCCTATCTGTAAATAGCTAACCCAACTACCCCATATTATTACTTACCCTCTTGCTCTTTTGCACCCCAGTGTGGAAGAACTTGACTGGCTTGCACAGAGCCCTGACCTCAACCCCATCGAAAACCTTTGGGATGAATCGGAACACAGACTGCGAGCCAGGCCTAATCGCCCAACATCAGTACCCGACCTCACTAATGCTGTTGTGGCTGAATGGAAGCAAGTCCCCACAGCAATGATACAACATCTAGTAAAAAGCCTTCCCAGAGAGTGGAGGCTGTTACAGCAGCAAATGGGGGACCAACTCCATATTAATGCCCATGATTTTGGAATGAGATGTTCGACAAGCAGGTGTCCACATACTTTTGGTCATGTAGAGTAATTCTGTCACAGTGCTTCAGAAACAGAAATGAAAGGGAATATGTTTAGAGAAGAGACAGGGCTGAGCCAAGGGCGGTGGGGGATCGATGGCGACAGGACACAAAGGGTTCTGTGGGCAGGGCCCTCGGTGTAAAATTGTTTGGTGGGAGCTGGCGTGAAAGCACTGGGCTGTCTGCTCACTAATGACATGTCACTGTGAGGATCTATGGAGGGAGAAGGAGGGGACGAGGAGAAGGGAGAAAGATAGAAATAAGGAGGTAGGGAGAGGGCAGAGAGAAAAGAGGACAACAAAGAGAGAGAGAGAGATAATTGAGAGAACATTGAGAAAGAGAGCAACAGATAGAATGACAGAATAAGAGAGAGATGGGCCAGATGACTCAGGAGTGCTGTCTAATTCACCTCATTAATGAGAATGTTCCCGTCATTCTGCCAATTTGTCTGCCCCTGCTTCAACAGCTTCAACAGCATAACGACAGCCGTCTCACATTTCCTCTTCCTGCTCACAGCACCACTCCAGACTCGAACAGCCATGGATGCCGTCACTGCTCTCATCTCCTTTCTCCCAGTCTAACAGAGCATCCTCTCACCTCAGAGAAACGAGGCAGACAGAGAAAGAGCAGCCACAGGCAATTTCCTGAGACACACACAGAATAAAAACTACAATACACACCAAACCCAATAGAGCAGATTTCATAAGAGAGCAACAATTCTCCAATTCTCCTAGATAAGCTGAGAGGGCTGTGTGAGAGAGAGAGAGAGAAAGAAAGATCACCCCGACTATCCCAACAAGTGAGCGACACATTCTCTCCCCTCTCTGAAATTAATCAGCTTATAGTTTGGGGTGTCTGGGTGTCATCCTTTACTTCGGGAGGAGAAAAGCAAAGGGTGTTGACAGCTTGTGGGTGGCTCCCGTCACTGCCATCCCCCTGCCTCTCTCTGCTGAATTACAGAAAGCAGCTTTCCCTGCCACTCCAGTTGTTTACTTTTCTCATTCCCTCTCCTGACATGGAGATTGCCACCGAGGCACCTTCTGCTCCTGAGGTTTCCGGGGTTGGTTTCCTTAATTTGCAATGCAGATGAGTCTGAGGAGGAGATGAGCACATCTGACACCTATATAGCTAGATCTGAGGCGGACACTAAAGTCTTCTGTGATGCACCACTCAATGCTCTGGGTGGAGTTTGAATGGGTGGAGAACAGCTATGAAGCTAAAAAGCTCTGATCTAAATGTGAACACTGAAAGATTAGCCCAACAACATCTACAGGTGAAGGGTGTGGGAATGATTTAATTATAATTTCCACTGCTTTTTAACACTAAAGCCAAGAGATTTTCAGAAAGAGATTAAACTTCATACTTGAGATAAGAGTAGGTAACCCAGACTCAGGATGATAAAGTTAACAGACCAGTCTCCTGCTACCTCTGAGACTCGGTCCCTGATTAAAGCATGTGTGCAGTTTATCAAACAGTTTGGATCAGAGCAGAGGATGTCTACCGCAGCTACTCAGAGTCAGGATCAAAAGAGAGCAGGGAGTTGAAGGGCTGGTCTCTTTCTGGCTGACTGCCATCAACTTGCTCATGTCCACCAAGGACAAGGTCTCTGAAGTACTGGTCAGTAACGACTTGAGTCTAGACTGGAGTAGTTGGTCAATACTGACTAGTCACTGGAGCACTAATAATCTCTACAGCATTAGGATGTGCTAGATTAGAGGCCTGGGCAATTTTATTCCATGGAGGACCACATTTGAATATATTTTTGCCACCGTGGGCCATGATCATATTGCAGGATTACACATAATGTATGACTGTGTTGACAGACATACACTACCGTCCAGAAGTTTGGGGTCACTTAGAAATGTCCTTGTTTTTTTTAATAAAATGACATTTTTTGTCCTTTAAAATAACATCAAATTGATCAGAAATACAGTGTAGACATTGTTAAAGTTGTAAATTACTATTGTAACTGGAAACGGCTGATTGTTAATGGATTATCTACATAGGCATACAGAGGCCCATTGTCAGCAACCATCACTCCTGTGTTCCAATGGTACATTGTGTTAGCTAATCCAAGTTTATCATTTTAAAAAGATAATTGATCATGAAAAAATCATTTTGCAATTATGTTAGCACAGCTGAAAACTGTTGCCCTGATTAAAGAAGCAATAAAACTGGCCAAGTACATTAGACTGTCTACTTTGAGAAACAGATGCCTCAAGTCCTCAACTGGCAGCTTCATTAAATAGTACCAGCAAAACACCAGTCTCAACGTCAACAGTGAAGAGGTGACTCCGGGATGCTGGCCTTCTAGGCAGAGTTCCTCTGTCCTGTGTCTGTGTTCTTTTGCTCATCTAACAAGAAATGTGTGGAGTGGTTGAAAAACGAGTTTTAATGACTCCAACCTATGTGTATGTAAACTTCCGACTTCAACTGTACATAGGTTGACCCAAACAGTACAAACATCTTCTGAGCATGACTCCTAATCTTTGGAAAGTTATGTTCATCGAGAGATGCATGGAACCTCATCAGTGACATTGTTTTGAATAGTTCTCCAATCACTGCATCAGACTGATGGTCGATAAGCTCAAGTTGCAGGTCAGTGGGAGCGTTATCCACATTGAAGGTGAGAGGAGAGGAAACCAACAGCATGTCATTTTCCAACACTTTGAAATCCTCAAAACGACGAGAAAACTCACCGTTCAAAGCACGCAGCAGCGTCATCTGATAAGGAACAGACTAGTAGTGTCGGAAGGTGGGTGAGATTGTTGCCTTTTTCTTGGAGGGCCAGGAGGAGTAATTTTCCCTTGAAGGCTTTGACAAGGCTGAACATCTCATGTGCAAAAAAGGTCCTTCCCTTGTACTTTGGAATTCAGTTCATTCATGAGGGCCATGATGTCATCGGTGAAGGCAGAATCAGCCAACCATCCTTTATCTTGCAGTTGAGGGAAATCCACATATTTTCCTTTCATTTGCAAAAACTCAGCAATCTTCGACATAAGGTCCCACACCTTTTTCAGCACCTTCCCCAAACTTAGCCATCTCACGTTTGTGTGATAGGGGAGATCTGCACGACCTGACTCTGTCTCTTCCAACAGTGAGATAAACTACCTGTGGTTTAAAGATTTTGCTCTTATGAGGTTTACCACTTTAGTGACTGTATCCACAGCATGGCTCATTTTCAGAAAACATTTACAGAGCACCTCCTGGTGAATAAGCAATGCAGGAAAATAGTTATCTGATCTGGGTTCAGCTCAGCTACTTGATCTTGTATCCTTTTCTAAAGGCCAACCTTTTTTTCTGTCAAGTTTGGGCACCATCAGCGGTCACACTGAATAACTTTTCAAAACTCAGTCCCAGCTTTGCCACACACTTATTAACCTCCTCCAATAAATATTTCCCTGTGGTTGTGCTCTTCATTGACTGCACTGAAGCAAGCTCCTCTGTAATTTCAAAGCCTGGGGTTATGCCTCGTAAGAATATCAACAACTGCACCATGTCACGTGCATCTCTGCTCTCATCCAGGGACAAGGAGAAATAGGTGAAGTCCTTTAATTGTCTTTCAACCGTATTCTCTGCAATGTTCTCAACATCTGTTTCTCTTGACAAGGAAACATTTTCAAACAGCTCTTTCTTTTCGGGGCAAAGTGTTGCTGCAGAGTCAATTAAACATTCTTTAATGAATTCACCCTCAGCAAATGACTTGCTTTTTATTTTTTGCTAAGCAGTTTTGTGGGACAGTACATAACTAGCTCTCGCAATTCCGTTGTTTGCTGAATGCAGTTTTGTGAAAGGTCCTTGCTGCTTTTGCAACTGAGAAACTGAGAAACTCTTTTGATGCTCTTGCCCTCTGCCCAGAAGACATATTCCTATATTTCTCTGCTTCATCTGGAAGTTTTGGGACAAGTTGTAGTCTTTCAAGACAGCGATGCTCTCTTTGCACACGAAGCACAGAGCTTTCCCTGATACCTCAATAAAGAAATATTTCGATGTCCACTCTTGCTGGAACACCCAAAATTCATTGTCTACTTTCCTTACCTTAGAAAAACAATTTTTTTGCGCAAAAAGGTGGAGGCTTGCAAACCGAAGAACACCATCCCAACCGTGAAGCATGGGAGTGGCAGCATCATGTTATGGGGGTGCTATGCTGCAGGAGGGACTGGCGCACTTCACAAAATAGATGGCATCATGAGGCAGGACAATTATGTGGATATATTGAAGCAACATCTCAAGACAATGACCCCAAGCATACTTCCAAAGTTGTGGCAAAATGGCTTAAGGACAACAATGTCAAGGTATTGGAGTGGCCATCACAAAGCCCTGACCTCAATCCTATAAAAAATTTGTGGGCAGAACTGAAAAAGTGTGTGCGAGCAAGGAGGCCTACAAACCTGACTCAGATGCACCAGTTCTGCCAGGAGGAATCGGCCAACATTTACCCAACTTATTGTGGGAAGCTTGTGGAAGGCTACCTGAAATGTTTTACCCAAGTTAAACAATTGAAAGGCAATACTATCAAATACCAATTGAGTGTATGTAAACTTCTGATCCACTGGGGATGTGATGAAAGAAATAAAAGCTGAAATAAATCATTCTCTCTACTATTATTCTGACATTTCAACATTCTTAAAATAAAGTGGTGATCCTAACTGACCTAAGACGGAATTTTTACTTGGATTAAATGTCAGGATTTGTGAAAAACTGAGTTTAACATCAACTGTAAATCATTACACAAAGGTGAGTATTCTTTGGGCTTTTAATTTGAATAACAAATACATTTTTGAAAACTTTACTATTGCAAATTCTTTCTGTGATCTGAGAATGATGCCGCGGGCCGTATTGAATCAGGTCGCGGGTCTCATACGATCCCCGGGCCTTTGACCAGGCCTGGTCTAAGGGGTAGAAGAAAAAAAAATCTTATTTGTGTGGAAGCTGCATCACTCTTTAATTGTCTAAATAAAATGTCCCCTCTGGGACAATAAAGTGCCCTAGCTCAATGAATTGGCAGCAACACAAAGACCTTCGGCCATGCCATTACACACTAACTACTCCATTTCAGCGCTGGTCTAAACAAAATAAAGGGAACAAATCAAGTCTGTCTTCACAACAAATGAAGACTTTTACTGTGGAGAGAACATGCTGCTCAGAATTACTTCACAAAGACAGGAAGATGGTTCACATATATATATACATGAGGGACGACACTTTCTTTCTTTCATCTTTCACCACTATTACATTATTCATTTGATGAGCTTCTCTTGGGCAAAACCACTCTCTGTAGATTTCACATAGTCTTGTATTTATTCCATTTACAAAACCTTATCTTCTCAGTGGCCGACTTGTGAGGCAATCTGGCTGCAAGTAACCTTATGTGGTTTAATAAAAAAAAATATATTCAATGTTTTTAACCTTTATTTAACTAGGCAAGTCAGTTTAAGAACAAATTCTTATTTACAATGACGGCCTACTGGGGAACAGTGGGGGCAGAACAGATTTTTACCTTGTCAGCTCAGGGATTCGATCCAGCAACCTTTCAGTTACTGGCCCAACGCTCTAACCACGAGGCTACCTGCCGACCCAAGAGTAATAGCCAGCTCGGCACTCCCTCTTGTCAGTTCCAACATATACATTCTGACATACAGGCTGAATATAGCTGGCACTGCCAGTAAATGTATACACTTCGTGATACTTCTGAGATGTCTTCCATGCCTTACTCATATGCCCCCCCCCACCCCACTAACCTTCCATTAGCAACCGCTTTGCATGGAAACAAACATCGCCATAGTAACTAAAGTAAAAGGAAAAGCTGCCTGTGTTTTGATAAGTGGGTAACTATTAGTGATGGTAGCAAATTATAGTGAGTCAACATGTTTTCAGAACCTTTATGTCCCTGACTGATCAAAACTCGGTTTCTCGTCTCTCTGCGGCAGACATATTGTGAGCAATATGTTTGGGACATTAAATCGCTATCAAATCGCAGTATCGAATCGCAATAGATATAGAATAGTGAGAATCACAATACATATCGTATCGACACCTAAGTATTGTAAAAATACTGTATCGTGAGGTCACTGGCAATTCCAAGCTCTCGTCACTATGTGATTACAACGTTTAAAAAAAACCAGAAACAAGGTTTTGCTCTATGGTATCGTATTGTACGGCTCTACATTACTTTGTGACAAAGTCCTTGGAGGATCTGTATACAGTCTGTGACGTCAGGGAGGACATTAGTTGGAGAAGGACAGATGGCAGGACAGAGGTGACAGAGGGATGGATTCATCTTCGTTTCTCCTTCAGCCTCTCATCACTTAATGGTAGATTTCAGATCGAGTGGTTTGCCAGTGAAGGCATTAGCTGAATTGCTAATGAAACTTCCCCATGTAGGGCCCACCGCAATCCTCCCTCTGCTTCCGAACACCCTTCAGCCAAGTGAAATAAATGAGAGAAACACAGCTCGGAGGAGTAGAGGGTAGAGGGAGAGAGACACAGAGGGAGAACATGAGAGGGGTTGAAATGGGTGGGTGAAAATAGATTTTGGAAAGTTGTTTTCTGCAGAAGCATGAGGCAGACATAACTAATGAGAAACTACTGTAGCTTTGAAATAACATTTCAAATGTGTTCTGCAATCTTCATGTGCTCAGGAAACAGACACCAACAGGACACTGGACTGCATGCTGGATTGAACTTCCTTTCAGAGTAATTCTGTTGAAATTACAAGCACTATGAACATTTGTGTGTTTTGGGGGGACTTGCTGCTTAGAGAAAGGGATTGAGGAGTGAGGCAGGAGGGTTTGTGACAGGGGCAGGGTGCTGGTCAGAGTGAGACACTCTGTCAATCACCATATTCTTATCGGCAGACTCAGTAGCCTCGGTTTTTCGGATGACTGCCTTGCCTGGTTCACCAATTACTTTGCAGTTCAGTGTGTCAAATCGGAGGGCATGCTGTCCGGTCCTCTGGCAGTCTCTATGGGGGTGCCACAGGGTTCAATTCTCGGGCCGACTCTTTTCTCTGTATATATCAATGATGTTGCTCTTGCTGCGGGCGATTCCCTGATCCACCTCTACGCAGACGACACCATTCTATATACTTCCGGCCCGTCCTTGGACACTGTGCTATCTAACCTCCAATTGAGCTTCAATGCCATACAACACTCCTTCCGTGGCCTCCAACTGCTCTTAAACGCTAGTAAAACCAAATGCATGCTTTTCAACCGATCGCTGCCTGCACCCGCATGCCCGACTAGCATCACCACCCTGGATGGTTCCGACCTTGAATATGTGGACATCTATAAGTACCTAGGTGTCTGGCTAGACTGTAAACTCTCCTTCCAGACTCATATCAAACATCTCCAATCGAAAATCAAATCAAGAGTCGGCTTTCTATTCCGCAACAAAGCCTCCTTCACTCAAGCCGCCAAACTTACCCTATTAAAACTGACTATCCTACCGATCCTCGACTTTGGCGATGTCATCTACAAAATTGCTTCCAACACTCTACTCAGCAAACTGGATGCAGTTTATCACAGTGCCATCCGTTTTGTCACTAAAGCACCTTATACCACCCACCACTGCGACTTGTATGCTCTAGTCGGCTGGCCTTCGCTACATATTCGTCGCCAGACCCACTGGCTCCAGGTCATCTACAAGTCCATGCTAGGTAAAGCTCCGCCTTATCTCAGCTCACTGGTCACGATGGCAACACCCATCTGTAGCACGCGCTCCAGCAGGTGTATCTCACTGATCATCCCTAAAGCCAACACCTCATTTGGCCGCCTTTCGTTCCAATACTCTGCTGCCTGTGACTGGAACGAATTGCAAAAATCTCTGAAGTTGGAGACTTTTATCTCCCTCACCAACTTCAAACATCTGCTATCTGAGCAGCTAACCGATCGCTGCAGCTGTACATAGTCTATTGGTAAATAGCCCACCCATTTTCACCTACCTCATCCCCATACTGTTTTTATTTATTTACTTTTCTGCTCTTTTGCACACCAATATCCCTACCTGTACATGACCATCTGATCATTTATCACCCCAGTGTTAATCTGCAAAATTGTAATTATTCGCCTACCTCCTCATGCCTTTTGCACACAATGTATATAGACTCCCCCTTTTTTTCTACTGTGTTATTGACTTGTTAATTGTTTACTCCATGTTGTAACTCTGTGTTGTCTGTTCACACTGCTATGCTTTATCTTGGCCAGGTCGCAGTTGCAAATGAGAACTTGTTCTCAACTAGCCTACCTGGTTAAATAAAGGTGAAATAAAAAAATAAAAATAAATAAAATAAAAGACAGATTAAATCAGCAGATGATCTCAATAAGCTGTCTTAATGAGACATTCATCCATATTCATATCCTAGTTGATAATTCTCAACTCCAGGGGGTATTTGCTTCTTATCATTTTACGTGTGTGTGTGTGTGTGTGTGTGTGTGTGTGTGTGTGTGTGTGTGTGTGTGTGTGTGTGTGTGTGTGTGTGTGTGTGTGTGTGTGTGTGTGTGTGTGTGTGTGTGTGTGTGTGTGTGTGTGAGAGAGAGAGAGAGACTGTGAGCCGCTATGTTGGTTGAAAGGAATACTGGATGGTGATATTGGCTATGCTCTGTGCATCCACATCATAAAGCCCTGTAGCTTTATCTATTCAAGCAGAGAGGAGGAAGAGGAGAGAGTGCGAGAACATGCACGTGTGAAAAGAATACCTCATGGGGGACATAGGAAACATCCAACTTTCTTGGACCAGAGCTCCTTCCTGTAGCTGGCCATCAATCTATTATGTAGCTTATAAAGCAGGCATGGATTCTACTTGAAAGCAGTGGTCCTCATTCCTACTCCTGGTAAGCTTTAATACTGCATGTTTTGTCCCAGCTCAGCAGTGAAACACCTGATTCAAGTCTTACCTGCTAATATCAGCCTATTAGTAATCATTGCATACAGAATACACTAATAGACAGGAGAATCAGCCTCTGTGAGAGAAGTCGGACCCTCAGATTTATTTGTGGCTCCCACCCCCATCAATGTTTCCCATGCCTGAACTAGACATTAGGCAGTGGCAGATGAGGACCAACTTGTCTGAGGTGACCTTGTTCTGTAACCAGAATATCTATAGAGGCATGAAAACAAGAGACAGATCGATCTCTATCTCCTATTCCAAAGCACCAAGGTCAAGTATTGACTACATTATTGAACAATAGGTTCATCTTCTGCACTACTGATTGATACACTTGAGTTTACTGTATGTAGGCCTACTTTTAATGTAAGGTGTCCTTGAGTGTTCTGAAAGTCGTCTGCCTTGCAAAATGCATTTTGCTTTATGATTATTACTGTTACTATATGTCCTGTCAGATAAATCACCAGACAGACCCTTTTTGTATCAATAACACAACTACAGTATGCAGATACAGCATATAGAAGTAGGTTCCCAGAGAACTAAATCTCTATGCAAATCTATAAAATCTTTCATGACTTCTATGGATGCTAAAACTGGCATTTCTTGGTAAGCACCCAGTTTTCATAATAGTTTTACTATGGTTGTTGCAAAAGTGTCTGATCTCAAGATCTCATAATATGTTAAACAGTTAACCCTCGAGGACAGGTTTTACTACAGATGCTTCCCATTTACTTTAGGGGATTTTCAGGCTCAGTAGTCTGCAGTTGATTGGTTTACATTACGGATAATTGGTAATTCTATAGCGGGCCTCAACTCATAGGCCTAGAGCCTGCATGTTGCACACTAGGCAAATCACATTTCAGGCAACTCATATTAAAATCAGCACAACTCTTCATCCCAACACAACAGTTTTATTCTCAATACTAAGATACCTGCTACTTCCTATTCTACAGCATATTCTCCCGGCCCCCAGACAAGGCGGTTTCTCTCTGCATTGACGTTTTGGTAAGGCTTTCTTCTTACTGTTTTCTTATGGTTTCCTTCAAATGGCGCATTCACAACTCCTATCACTTTTATTCCTTCACGTGATCTAGGTTTTTTCTGATCTGGTCTTTTCACCCCAATCAATCACAACAGCTTCACTCTTAAGCATTCTAAATCGGGTTCCTGGTGTACTATCATAACAGCTCGAACTACCACTCAATCCTTTCTCATGCTTTAGGCTAATATATCTTCACGCTCGACCCTGTTCTGCTCATCATTCTTTTCTCATCTTCAACCCTCATCTGTTTCACTTCTCAAGTAACACAAAGGTGTTTTCTTTCACCTCAACGCCTTCGGTAATATGTCCCTATTGCTTTGTATTACTGCATGCATGACTGGGTTTGAAGCAAAGCAAACGTCCCATTATATCATACAAATCGCATTACAGCATATATGGTTGGGTTCTACGTATAAGCATACATAGCATTTTGTCTAAACACATCAGCAAATGTTTGATTCTGGTGCCAGCGTGCCATGCTTTATTTACAAAGTTCACATAATACTTTTCCAATTACACTCATGCATATAGTGGTGGCAATCACTCATCATTACACCTTCTCAAATTGTAACAACGCAAGGGACTCAGCAGATCAACATTGGGCCGGGACTCTTGGCAGGTGCCCATATCTTCCCGCAATTTGCAATGCACTATTGGGGTTAACACTAAGCTAGCATTTGATGTTAATTATATAGGTACAGTACCAGTCAAAAGTTTGGACACACCTACTCATTCAAGGGTTTTTCTTTTGACTATTTTCAACATTGTAGAATAATAGTGAAGACATCAAAACTATGAAATAACACATGCGGAATCATGTAGTAACCAAAAAAGTGTTTAACAAATCAAAATAGCCACCCTTTGCCTTGATGACTGCTTTGCACACTCTTGGAATTCTCTCAACCAGCTTCATGAGGAATACTTTTCCAACAGCCTTGGAGGAGTTCCCACATAGGCTGAGCACTTGTTGGCTGCTTTTCTTTCACTCTGTGGTCCAACTCATCCCAAACCATCTCAACTGGGTTGATGTCGGGTGATTGTGGAGGCCAGGTCATCTGATACAGCATTCCATCACTGTCATGTCTTGTTATGTCTGTTCCTGTCCTTTCTCTTCATTCTCTCTCTCTGCTGGTCTTTTTAGGTTACCTTCTCTGTCTCTCATCCCTCAGCTGTTCTACATTTCCCCTAACTAACTCATTCTCTCTTTCCCCACCTGTTCTCTCTTCCCCCTCTGATTAGGTCTCTATTTCTTTCTCTGTTCCTGCTACTTTCAGTGTCTGATTCTTGTTTGTGTTTTTTGATGCCAGAAGCAAGCTGTCGTCTCGTTTGCTTCCACCTTGTCCTGTCCTGTCGGAGTCTGAATGGCAGGTGCATCCTGCATTATACTACGTTCTTTTGTTCCATTGACTACGTTGGAAGAGGATTTATGCCATTCCTGTTTTTATTAAAGAACTCTGTTTTCTGTTAAAACCGCGTTTGGGTCTTCACTCAAGTTCATAACAGAAGAATCAGACCAAGAATGGACCCAGCGGCTCCGGACCCTTTTCACTCCGCCGTCGAGATCCAGGGAGCGATGCTAGGCAGACACGAGGAGGAATTGTCTGCTGCTCAACATGCCGTTGAGACCCTGGCCGTCCAAGTCTCCGACCTCACAAGACGGGTTCACCAACTCCACCTCGATCCACCGCCCACTTCCAGGGTTTCCGAGTCTCCGGAGCCCAGGATCAACAACCCGCCGTGTTACTCTGGGGAGCCCACTGAGTGCCGCTCATTCCTCATTCAGTGTGATGTGGTGTTCTCTCTCCAGCCCAACACTTACTCCAGGAGCGCAGCCCGCATCGCCTACGTCATCTCTCTCCTTACCGGACGGGCGCGTGAGTGGGGCACGGCAGTCTGGGAGGCGAGGGCTGAGTGTATTAACCAGTATCAGGACTTTAAGGAGGAGATGATACGGGTTTTTGACCGTTCTGTTTTTGGCGAGGAGGCTTCCAGGGCCCTGTCTTCCCTATGTCAGGGGAATAGATCCATAACGGATTATTCTATTGAGTTTCGCACTCTCGCTGCCTCTAGTGACTGGAACGAGCCGGCTTTGCTCGCTCGTTTTCTGGAGGGTCTCCACGTCGAGGTTAAGGATGAGATCCTCTCCCGGGAGGTTCCTTCCAGTCTGGACTCCTTAATAGCTCTCGCTATTCGCATAGAGCGACGGTTTGATCTTCGTCGCCGAGCTCGTGGAAAGGAGCTCACGTTCTCCGTTGCTCCCCTCTCCACATCACTGCCACCTGCCGCATCACTGCCACCCTCCCCGCCGGCTCGGATGCTGAGCCTATGCAGCTGGGGGTATTCGCATCTCGGCCAAGGAGAGGGAACGGAGAATCACCAATCGCCTCTGTCTCTACTGCGGCTCCGCTGGTCATTTTGTCACCTCATGTCCAGTAAAAGCCAGAGCTCATCAGTAAGAGGAGGGCTACTGGTGAGCGCAACTACTCAGGCCTCTCCTTCTGGATCACACACTACCTTTCCGGTCCATCTCCGCTGGCCCGGTTCATCTGCTTCCTGCAGTGCCTTGATAGACTCTGGGGCGGAGGGCTGTTTTATGGACGAGACCTGGGCTCGGGAACATGACATTCCTCTCAGACAGTTAGGGAGCCCAGGGCCTTGTTCGCTTTAGATGGTAGTTCTCTCCCCAAGATTCAGCGTGAGACGCTGCCTTTAACCCTCACTGTCTCTGGTAATCATAGCGAAACCATTTCTTTTTTAATTTTTCGTTCACCTTTTACACCTGTTGTTTTGGGTCATCCCTGGCTAGTGCACCATAACCCTTCTATTAATTGGTCTAGTAATACTATCCTATCCTGGAATGTTTCTTGTCATGTAACCTGTTTAATGTCTGCTATCCCTCCTGTTTCCTCTGTCTCTTCTTCACAGGAGGAGCCTGGCGATTTGACAGGGGTGCCGGAGGAGTATCACGATCTGCGCACGGTGTTCAGTCGTTCCAAGGCCACTTCTCTCCCTCCACACCGGTCGTATGACTGTAGTATTGATCTCCTTCCGGGAACTACTCCCCCCGGGGTAGATTATACTCTCTGTCGGCTCCCGAACGTAAGGCTCTCGAGGATTATTTGTCGGTTTCGCTCGACGCCGGTACCATAGTCTCCTCCTCCTCCCCCGCCGGCGCGGGGTTCTTTTTGTTCAGAAGAAGGACGGGTCCCTGCGCCCATGCGTGGATTATCGAGGGCTGTATGACATAACAGTTAAGAATCGTTATCCGCTTCCTCTTATGTCTTCAGCCTTCGAGATCCTGCAGGGAGCCAGGTTTTTCACCAAATTGGACCTTCGTAACGCCTACCATCTCGTGCGCATCAGGGAGGGGGACGAGTGGAAGACGGCGTTTAACACTCCGTTAGGGCACTTTGAATACCGGGTTCTTCCTTTCGGCCTCGTTAACGCTCCAGCTGTCTTTCAGGCACTAGTTAACGACGTCCTGAGAGACATGCTGAACATTTTTGTTTTCGTTTACATGGATGATATCCTGATTTTTTCACCATCTCTCTCGATTCATGTTCAGCACGTGCGACGCGTCCTCCAGCGCCTTTTGGAGAACTGTCTTTATGTGAAGGCTGAGAAGTGCACTTTTCATGCCGCCTCTGTCCCTTTTCTCGGTTCCGTTATTTCCGCTGAGGGCATTAAGATGGATCCCGCTAAGGTCCAGGCTGTCATTGATTGGCCCGTTCCTAAGTCACGCGTCGAGCTGCAGCGCTTTCTGGGCTTCGCTAATTTCTACCGTCGTTTCATCCGTAATTTCGGTCAGGTGGCAGCTCCTCTCACAGCCCTTACTTCTGTTAAGACGTGCTTTAAGTGGTCCGTTTCCGCCCAGGGAGCTTTTGATCTTCTTAAGAATCGTTTTACATCCGCACCTATTCTTGTTACACCTGACATCTCTAGACAGTTTGTTGTTGAGGTTGACGCGTCAGAGGTGGGCGTGGGAGCCATTCTTTCTCAGCGCTCTCTCTCTGACGGCAAGGTCCATCCTTGCGCGTTTTTCTCTCATCGCTTATCGCCGTCAGAACGTAACTATGATGTTGGTAATCGCGAACTGCTCGCCATCCGCTTAGCCCTAGGCGAATGGCGACAGTGGTTGGAGGGGGCGACCGTTCCTTTTGTCGTTTGGACTGACCATAGGAGCCTTGAGTACATCCGTTCAGCCAAACGACTTAATGCGCGTCAGGCTCGTTGGGCTCTGTTTTTCGCTCGTTTCGAGTTTGTTATTTCTTATCGTCCGGGCTCAAAAAACACCAAACCTGATGCTTTATCTCGTCTCTTCAGTTCTTCTGAGGTCTCCACCGACCCCGATGGGATTCTCCCTGAGGGGCGTGTTGTCGGGTTGACTGTCTGGGGAATTGAGAGGCAGGTAAAGCAAGCACTCGCTCACACTCCGTCGCCGCGAGCTTGTCCTAGGAACCTTCTGTTCGTTCCCGTTCCTACTCGTCCGGCCGTTCTTCAGTGGGCCCACTCTGCCAAGTTAGCCGGCCACCCCGGCGTTCGGGGTACGCTCGCTTCCATTCGCCAGCGTTTCTGGTGGCCCACTCGGGAACGTGACGCGCGTCGATTTGTCGCCGCTTGTTCGGTCTGCGCGCAGACTAAATCTGGGAACTCTCCTCCTGCCGGCCGTCTCAGACCGCTTCCCATTCCCTCTCGACCGTGGTCTCACATCGCTTTAGATTTTATCACCGGACTGCCTTCATCAGCGGGGAAGACAGTTATTCTTACGGTTGTCGATAGATTCTCTAAGGCGGCTCATTTCATTCCTCTCGATAAGCTCCCTTCTGCTAAGGAGACGGCTCAGATCATTATCGAGAATGTTTTCCGAATTCATGGCCTTCCGTCTGACGTCGTTTCCGACAGAGGCCCGCAGTTCACGTCTCAATTTTGGAGGGAGTTTTGCCGTTTGATTGGGGCTTCCGTCAGTCTCTCGTCCGGCTTTCATCCCCAGTCTAACGGTCAAGCCGAACGGGCCAATCAGACTGTTGGTCGCATTTTACGCAGTCTTTCTTTTCGTAACCCTGCGTCTTGGTCAGAACAGCTCCCCTGGGCAGAGTACGCCCACAACTCGCTTCCCTCGTCTGCTACCGGTCTATCCCCTTTTCAGTGTAGCCTCGGGTACCAGCCTCCGCTGTTCTCATCTCAGCTCGCCGAGTCCTGCGTCCCCTCCGCTCAGGCTTTTGTCCAGCGTTGCGAGCGCACCTGGAAGGGGGTCAGGTCGGCACTTTGCCGTAATAGGGCGCAGACTGTGAGGGCCGCTAATAAGCGTAGGACCAAGAGTCCTAGATATTGTTGCGGTCAGAGAGTATGGCTCTCCACTCAGAACCTTCCCCTTAAGACAGCTTCTCGCAAGTTGGCCCCGCGGTTCATTGGTCCGTTCCGTATTTCCCAGGTCATTAATCCTGTCGCAGTGCGACTTCTTCTCCCGCGCTATCTTCGTCGCGTTCACCCGGTCTTCCATGTATCCTGTGTTAAGCCCGTTCTTCGCGCCCCCGCTCGTCCCTCCCCCCCCCCGTCCTTGTCGAGGGCGCACCCATCTACAGGGTTCGTAAGATTTTGGACATGCGCCCTCGGGGCCGTGGTCATCAGTACCTAGTGGATTGGGAGGGGTACGGTCCTGAGGAGAGGAGTTGGGTTCCCTCTCGGGACGTGCTGGACCGTTCGCTGATCGATGATTTCCTCCGTTGCCGCCAGGTTTCCTCCTCGAGTGCGCCAGGAGGCGCTCGGTGAGTGGGGGGTACTGTCATGTCTTGTTATGTCTGTTCCTGTCCTTTCTCTTCATTCTCTCTCTCTGCTGGTCTTTTTAGGTTACCTTCTCTGTCTCTCATCCCTCAGCTGTTCTACATTTCCCCTAACTAACTCATTCTCTCTTTCCCCACCTGTTCTCTCTTCCCCCTCTGATTAGGTCTCTATTTCTTTCTCTGTTCCTGCTACTTTCAGTGTCTGATTCTTGTTTGTGTTTTTTGATGCCAGAAGCAAGCTGTCGTCTCGTTTGCTTCCACCTTGTCCTGTCCTGTCGGAGTCTGCATGGCAGGTGCATCCTGCATTATACTACGTTCTTTTGTTCCATTGACTACGTTGGAAGAGGATTTATGCCATTCCTGTTTTTATTAAAGAACTCTGTTTTCTGTTAAAACCGCGTTTGGGTCTTCACTCAAGTTCATAACAATCACTCTCCATCTTGCTAAAATAGCCCTTACACAGCCTGTGTTTTGGGTCAATGTTCTGTTGAAAAACAAATTATAGTCCCGCTAAGTGCAACCAGATGGGATGGCGTATCGCTGCAAAGTACTGTGGTCCCCATGCTCGTTTAGTGAGCCTTGAATTTTAAATAAATCACAGACACCAGCAAAGCACCCCCACAATCACACCTCCATGGTTCACGGTGGGAACCACACATGCGGAGATCATCCGTTCACCTACTCTGCTTGTCACAAAGACACGGTGGTTGGAACTAACAGACCAGATTTCCACCAGTCTAACGTCAATTGCTCGTGTTTCTTGGCCCAAGCAAGTCTCTTCTTCTTATTGGTGTCCTTTAGCAGTGGTTTCTTTGCAGAAATTTGACCATGAAGACAGTTGATGTTGAGATGTGTTTGTTACTTGAACTCTGTGAAGCATTTATTTGGTCTGCAATCTGATGAATTTATCCTCTGCAGCAGAGGTAACTCTGGGTCTTCCATTCCTGTGGCGGTCATCATGAGAGCCAGTTTCATCATAGCATGTGACGGTTTTAGCGACTGCACTTGAGAACATTTCAAAGTTCTTGAAATTTTCCCGGATTGACTAACATTCATGTCAAACCTCTTAAGGATCGGACACTTTGTTTCAATTTCCACCTAAAATGACATACCCAAATCTAACTGCCTGTAGCTCATGACCTGAAGCAAGGATATGCATATTCTTGATACCATTTGAAAGAAAACACTTTGAAGTTTGTGGAAATGTTAAATTAATGTAGGAGAATAATAACACATTAGATCTGGTAAGAGATAATACAAAGAAAAAACATGTGTTTTTATTTTTTGTACCATCATCTTTGAAATGCAAGAGAAAGACCATAATGTATTATTCCAGCCCAGGTGCAATTTAGATTTGGCCACTACATGGCAGCAGTGTATGTGCAAAGTTTTAGACTGATCCAATGAACCATTGCATATCTGTTCAAAATGTTGTATCAAGACTGCCCAAATGTGCCTAATTGGCTTATTAATACATTTTCAAGTTCATAATTGTGCACTCTCCTCAAACAATAGCATGGTATTATTTCACTGTAATAGCTACTGTAAATTGGACAATGCAGTTAGATTAAAAATAATTGAAGCTTTCTTCCCAATATAGAAAATAGTAAAAATAAACAAACATTCTGCAATGAGTAAGTGTGTTCAAACTTTTGACTGGTACTGTATGTTGCATTATGACATGTGTGGTTGGGTAGATGTACAGTGGGGCAAAAAAGTATTTCGTCAGCCACCAATTGTGCAAGTTCTCCCACTTAAAAAGATGAGAGGCCTGTAATTGTCATCAAAGGTACACTTCAACTATGACAGACAAAATGAGAAAAAAAATCAGAAAATCACATTGTAGGATTTTTTTATGAATTTATTTGCAAATTATGGTGGAAAATAAGTATTTGGTCACCTACAAACAAGCAAGATTTCTGCTTCGATGCCAGCTGTCCAGCAAAGGGCTATGTGTCATCAGCACTTGGTTCCGAGGAGCATTCCACGGAGACGAGGTCATACCCCAAACTATTTCATAAAATTACATATTGCATTCTGCCTCTGTTCGTTCAGTTAAGCCTGAACTTGATTGAAGTGTGACTGGAGGGAATAGGTCGTGCAGGATGAAGCTACAATCCTGAAGATGAATCCTGCCTATGAGAATGTAATGTTCTATTAGCAAGTCAGCATTATCCTATTAGGCTATGATTTCAGTTAATGGTAATATATATCCCTAGAGAAAGGAATAGTAGGTTGTTTAAGTCACTGTGAATATGAAGGTGTGCTGAGAGGTTCAACAAAGTGACGAACAGGGAGGTAATTATACAGTGTGTTCTGGATCTGTCAGCTTGACACTCCTTCCCACCCTGGACAATGGGGTTTCTCTGTCTCCGGCAAAGGCAACCTGTCGGACTCTACAGTACAGAAACACAGCATAGTCATCCCAAAACACTCCCCTCTCCTCTGGGTGAAGGAAACTTCCTTGTCCGGAAAGTGAAGTGAGCCTGCTGTCTGCTGCCAGGCTTAAGACACTAAGCTAGCAAACTTTCTCTTTGTGGTGGGTTTATTTAATTGTCTCCCTCCCTGACATCACATCAGCCACAGCAAAGTCCTGGGTTTTCTAATATACTATGAGTGGCTTTAATGTGTGTGAGAGTTTGTCAGGATGGGGCAGCCAGCCCCTAAAGAAAAGAGAAAGGGAGAGACTCCATGTTTCATTAAATTTTACCTCATCTATATACAGCACTATCTATTTACCAAAGTAATGAAATTCTACAAGTTTTTAGTCACAGTGGATCAGCTTTCAAACGCAGTGCAGTAGCATTCAGAATCTGTGCAACAAACAATTACATCTCATGGGAATGGTGTACTTTGTTTTCTCCCAGAATAGCAGTACAAATAGCTTCAGCAGCATAAATTGAATGTTTTCCTGTGAAGGTACAGTGTACAGACAGACTATCAGACATGGGAGGCGGGTGGGCGGTGGGACAGAGTATAGGCAGGAGGGCTTCACACACAACACACACTACTGGGCACAGGGATAATGAGCTCCGATGTGACTCGTGAAAGAACCTAAACCGACTCCATTACTGCTGCAGGCAGATACGCATTTCTGAAAGCCCGAAAAACACCCCCGTCTGTACACCGCGTTAGTGAGTGTGTGTCTGTGTGTTGCTCTCCTATTCAGCGCAGGTTCCTCTGATCCCCATGGTCACACAAAAACACTGACGCACACTGGGGGTCACACTCGCAAAATAAAATCAAACGGCCATTACACAATAACACTGAGAGAAGGAGACTAATGGCTTGGAGGCCTCAACGGGTTTCATTCAACTGTGTGTGTGTGTGTGTGTGTGTGTGTGTGTGTGTGTGTGTGTGTGTGTTCCTACATTATCTGGACCCCAAAGTACTAACATTTCACCTGAATATCATGAAAAGGGTCGTCTGGACCTTTATCAGGTCCCGAATTTGTTCAAATGTTTAAGGCATAGATTTAGGGTTTTGGAGTTAATGTTAGGTTTAGGGTTATGTTTAAAGTTAGGTTTAGGGTTTTGGGGGTTAAGTTTAGGTTAAGGTTGGGGTAAGGGTTCAGGAAAATAGGATCTTTAATGGTCAAACATTTTTACGCCACAAAAAGTCCTGAAATTTCACAAAAACAAAGTATGTGTTTATGTGTGTGTATATATGACTATGTGCATGCATATTAAGCATGCCTTAAAAGTCCTGCTGTGCTTATTAAAAACGTAAGTATGAAACAGTGTTTTCAGGCTGAAAGATATAAAGACCATCAAAATGTTAATTCATTACAATCTCTTTTGTTGAGTGTCCCAGGGGACAGTGCCATAGTGTGTTCATGTCCTGTTGGGTTTGCTATTTGATTGAGACAGGAGGGTAGCTAATAGCGCTGTAATCTCTGTCTATTTCTTCTTACAAGAGAAATTCTACAATTTCCTGTCTCACTTCTTTGTGTTTGGATGTTGTTGTTGTTCACATAATAGTGACACTGCAGCTGCAGAACATAGACACAAACAAGTCATGAAAACGTCCGATGTGTTCAGATCAACCCAAAAAACAGGCTATTAGCATATCATACAAAGTGTTTCAGAGACCCTGCTTGCTCTGGAACTATTTTGCATAATACATTATTCTCTAGCAAGACCTGAAGCTTGGTGCGACCAAACGAGGACATAAAAGACTATTTAAGTGAGCCAAGCTCTTGGAAGTAATTGGCAGAAGAAGTTCTGAGACATGGTTGTAATAAAACCTAAGGAGATGACAACATAGTGGAACTGCTTTTTAATCAGGCAAGTAGCAGGTCAGCCAACGGGGAAGGCTTGACAGACCATCAAAAGACTACAGCCACTATTTGGAATAATCTTAGATATGAAGCACATATTAAGCAGAAAGGGAAATTTACCAGGCTTGTTCCAGCTAAATGTGAAATTAAAAGCTTAAACCTCCATTGGCAAGACATGGGTGGCTGTGGTAACGGAGCTGGTTGAACAGGAGGAAAAAACAGGAAAAGACGGATTCAGTTCAGAGGTGGAGAGGAGAAGAAGGCAGGGCCTAACCCCAGCCATGCATGCCATTCGCAAAACCGACAGAAACAGCAACAGAAGAGAAGAGGGAATCAAAGGTTGGCATGGTGACGCAAACATGGTTAAAAACGATGCTGTTGTGCTCTCTGGGTTGTGTAACCACAGTTAAAAAGTATGCTGTTGTGCTCTCTGGGTTGTTTCACCACGGTTAAAAACGATGCTGTTGTGCTCTCTGGGTTGTGTCACCACAGTTAAAAATGATGCTGTTGTGCTTTCTGGGTTGTGTCACCACAGTTAAAAACGATGCTGTTGTGCTCTCTGGGTTGTGTCACCACAGTTAAAAACAGTGCTGTTGTGCTCTCTGGATTGTGTCACCACGGTTTTAAAAAACGATGCTGTTGTGCTCTCTGGGTTGCTCTTTGCCCCAACACACACACACTCTCGCTGTCACACATCTAAATACAAACAAACATACACACACACACACACACACACTTGTTGCTAAGCAACAGCAATGCTCGCTTGATCAGTTGACTGCACGACCAAGAGTGTGAGTGAAGGAGTGAGAAGGAAAATGGTTAAAGAGAGAAAAACAGAGTTTGATAAGAGGAGTGAGAGATGGGGAAGAGGTGGGTAAGAATACAACTGTCTATTCTGCATGATGTGATGTGCTGAGCGGCTGAGGGGCAAGCCTCAGAGCCAACTGTCACTCAGCTGTCAGAGAGACATCAGGAAGTATCAGTGGAGAAGCTGATAGGTTGGGAAGTTAAGAGCACAAGTCAGAGACCAGAGGGGTACACTACAAAGCAAAATCAATGAGTTAGCCAGCTAATTTTGATAAGCAACCAGAAATAACTATTGATTTTATGGTTAAAATCATAGCTCAACTTAAATATGTAATTCGTTTGTTAAATTAATTAGACCATGCCCATTTCAAGTTTATCTTTCTACAAAAATAATAACACAAATATTCTGACGAGTTAGCTCGCTAATCCTGCTTTGTAGTGTACCCCTCTGGTTTATTTTACCACACACAGCTTACAGCTGCCAGTCCACACAGCACAGGAAGCCATGACGACCTCACTGACAAACCTCACTGGCACAGTACGAGCACTACTGAGACAGCAAATTAAATAGAGTACTGTTGAAACAGAGCTACTGCTCTGCATAGTTCACCTTTACACTCAATACTTTACAGAATAAAATGATAATCCATTTAGCCATATCCTGTCTTAAAGGTACTTGTTGCCTGATGTGTGAAAACAGCATTAGATGCGAGCAGGCATATTGAAACGGAAAACTCTACAATTAATTACTTGTACACCGGGATGTTTTAGCTTGCACCTGTAACCAAGATGTTATGTCATGCCAGACAGTCAATTAAACATGACATGTAATGTCTGTGGATGAAGATAAGATAATGTCTGTGGATGAAGATAAGGTAGATGTAGACCAAGGCTGATATTGGACATGCTTTGGGACAGAGCAGGAGTCAGGTATGCTCTCTGTCTACTGTCTCAACTGATAACTCATTGGTGTCCTCTCACATCACACCCGATGTCAACATCACACTCTAACACACAGAGACTAATTGACATATTCCAGAATGAGGCCATCTCTCAGCCAGCTGTGTGACACCCCTATCAAACACTTGTGATGAATCATTAAAAACAAAACAAACAAGAGGGGGAAGTCAGTCACAAAGGCCTGAAAAGGTAACAGAAGTGTATTTCCATAAGCTTTACCAGTGATTATTCACAGAGTTTAAAACCATAATCGCTCCCACTCATAGTACACTGAGAGTGTTTTAACAAAGTTCCACTCTCTCTTGTACCCAGGGATACTTGTGAAACCCAGAGGCCTAAAGTAGAAGCATGTTCACATTCAGACAGCTGTGCGTAAACAAACTGAAACCGCCGACAGAAAACACAATGGAAACAACACTTCACCTATGCTGAACAAAGTCACTTGTCTACCTGTGCTGTTTCCTATCTTCAATATGACTCTATATTATTATGACCTTGAAAGGTCATGGTGATGCAGCCGTCTGGTAAGTAGTAATGTAAACAGAGAGCAACAGGAAACTGCAGAGGAGCACTTAAAGCTAAACATCCATATATCTTCTCTCTCCAGCAGCTCTTCAAACTGCATAAACATACAGTACCAGTCAAATGTTTAGACACACCTAGTCATTACAGGGTTTTTCTTTATTTGTATTATTTTCTACATTGTAGAATATTAGTGAAGACATCAAAACTATGGAATAACACATATGGAATCATGTAGTAACCAAAAAAGTGTTGAACAAATCAACATATATTTTGCATTTGAGATTCTTCAAATTAGCCACCCTTTGCCTTGATGACAGCTTTGCACACTCTTGGCATTCTCTCAACCAGCTTCATGAGGTAGTCATGAAGTTGCTTGCAAGTTTAGTAGATGGCTGTACTAGTTGCCATGGTCACCTAACAAACAAACAAACAAGCTTGCTAGTCAAACCATCAGTCCGCATACATATTAGCTTGCTAACTATTTATGAAAATCGATTTCAACAATGGCAATAATGTTTTAACCTTTTCACCCGTGAGCTCTAATGGCGTGAGTCGTTTTATGCAGGTGATGTCAGAATGCACTCGCTGTTCCAAAATGTAATCGTTACGCAACAGGACAGTTAACACGCGCTGCCTGCTACTTATCTATAGGCTATGTTTCAATTTCAAATTATTTTCTAAGAATTTGTATTTTCAAACAACAGTTTGAATTTAGGTGTGTTCCGCCTCCTCATTAATTCACATAGAAATGGACCCTTTCAATCTAGGGTTGCTGACCAAGCCGGCTGGTCATTCTATCGGTTCCGTTGCCAGAGACAAGACCCAGTCATTCAGTCTTTTTGTTCTGTATCTATGGACGCGACCCAGTCATTAGTTCTAAATGTTCCATTGCCATACTGGCTGGCAATGTTCTTATCCCTTGCTTGCTAGCAAGACAACTACAGCTAATTTACAGTCATGTCAAAAAGTGCAGCCAGAATAACTGCAAAGTAGCTGCACTTGCATTTGTTTAAGCTGTTTTCTAGAGACATTTATTTGTATACATCCATCACAGTGAGCTAATGAGGCATGATTTCGCCTGTGATAAATGTGCTCACTCATCAGGACACTGTTGGTCAGAGGATCTAGCCAACAACACAGCTAACACAATCACTTCAAACTGAAGCTGGAAAGGCCGCAAACTAGCTGCACTTCGTTTCCATTGACCTTATTTCAATTGACATTTCTTTGTATATATCCATACAAATGATGCCAGCTGATTCATGATTTCGCTGCCTTTGTCTCATTCCGACATGTTCATGACTACGAGACAGACGGAGATTGAATTTGAATATTGAAACAATGTTGCAAATGTCGGAAACAGAAAGCAAGGTATATACAAATCTCAGCTGAAAACGAAATGTTAGCCGAAAAGAAATGTGAGATAATGTAGTGGAGATCAAGTTTATAAATTGCTTGGCTGGGCTGACGAGACAGTGGATTGAGCAGTCAGATGGAACAGAGTATATAGGCATTTTAACATTATAGATTTAGCCAGTGGTAAATGGTGGAATAGACACCATTTACGGTTTTAACCAATCAGCATTTACGATTAGACCCTATAGACCACGATATATCAGCTCGGTAGAATTCATTGGCTGTAGTTCATCCTTAAATGTTCTGTTTGAGCTGCTTTTGAAAGCAAAAGTTGAATTGAAAACATTCCTACCAGCAAATTAACACATTTCTAGTGGCAAATGTGCTAAATTATGACCCTGGTATGAAAGGGATTATCAACTCAGGGCTCTATGCATTTTCTGGAAAATAATGCAACTCAGTGGAAGGTCAGTTCCACTCTGCGTGTCGTGGAACACACCTTCCGGGTCCTTCATTATTTTCCATACAACGCAGAGCCCCTCATTGATTATCCCTTCGAATGTCCTTCAAGCCAATCAGAAACAAGTATTCAACAACGCCGTGGTATAAAGAATGTTTATGCCTCATATCTGTTCTGACCTTTTCGAAGAAATTAAAAACATAACAAATCATGTGTCGTTATTAATGATACCTTCTTATCAAATGTACAAGTTAAAATGACAGTATGCGTATGTGTCTGCTGTCTACCTTTCCTTTTTAAAGATCTATATAGTGTATTTACAGTAACAGTCAACATTTTGGACACATCTACTCATTGCAGGGTTTTTCTTTATTTGTACTATTTTCTACATTGTACAATAATAGTGAAGAACTCAACACTATGAAATAACACATATGGAATCATGTCGTAACCAAAAAAGTGTTAAGCAAATCAAAATATATTTTGTATTTGAGATTCTTCAAAGTAGCCACCCTTTCCTTGATGACAGCATTGCACACTCTTGGCATTCTCTCAACCAGCTTCATGAGGTAGTCACCTGGAATGCATTTCAATTAACGGGTGTGCCTTAAATTTGTGGAATTTCTTTCCTTTTTAATGCATTTGAGCCAATCAGCTGTGTTGTGACAAGGTAGGGGTGGTTAACAGAAGATAGCCCTATTTGGTAAAAGACCAGGTCCATATTATGACAAGAACAGCTCAAATAAACGAAGAGAAATGACAGTCCATCATTACTTTAAGACACGAAGGTCAGTCAATGCGGAACATTTCAAAAACGTTGAAGCTTCTTCAGGTGCAGTCACAAAGACCATCAAGCCCTATGATGAAACTGACTCTCATGAGGACCGCCACAGGAACGGAAGACCCAGAGTTAACTCTGCTAAAGAGGATAAGTTCATAAGAGTTACCAAGCTCAGAAATTGCCGCCCAAATAAATGCTTCACAGAGTTCAAGTAACATACACATCTCAACATCAACTATTCAGAGGAGACTGTGCAAATCAGTCCTTCATGGTTGATTTGCTGCAAAGAAACCACTACTTAAGGACACTAATAAGAAGAAGAGATTTTTGGTTCCAACCACCGAATAGTTGAACGGCTGATCTCCGCGTGTGTGGTTCCCACCTTGAAGTATGGAGGAGGTGGTGTGGGGGTGCTTTGCTGGTGACACTGTCTGTGATTTATTTAGAATTTAAGGCACACTTAACCAGCATGGCTACCACAGCATTCTGCAGCGATATGCCATCCCATCTGGTTTGTGCTCAGTGGAACTATAATTTGTTTTTCAACAGGCCAACAACCTAACACACCTCCAGGCTGTGTAAGGTCAATTTGACCAAGAAGGAGAGTGAGGGAGTGCTGTATCAGATGACCTGGCCTCCACAATCACCTGACCTCAACCCAATTGAGATGGTTTAGTATGAGTTGGACCACAGAGTGAAGGAAAAGCAGCCTACAAGTGCTCAGCATATGAGGGAACTCCTTCAAGAACTTCACGCATTCCAGGTGCAGCTGGTTGATAGAATGCCAAGAGTGTGCACAGCTGTCATCAAGGCAAAGGGTGGCTATTTTGATTCGTTTAACACTTTTTTGGTTACTACATGATTCCATGTGTTATTTCATAGTTTTGATGTCTTCACTAGTATTCTGCAATGTAGAAAAAAGTAAAAAATAAAGAAAAACCCTGCAATGAGTAGGTGTGTCCATACTTTTGACTGGTGCTGTACAAAACTTGAGACAACTCTCAGATGACAGGGAAAGGGGAAATGGTTTCCTATCCAATATGTTTACTTAATCAGGATGAGATATTCTTCTAAACCACAGCTCGAGACAACAACTAAAGCTCCTCAATATGCATAACAGTCTTAAAGGTCTTAGTGACACTAGTTAATTAGAACTAAAGAGAACCTGCTCCTGAGAGAACTTGTCAGGGTGGTGGAAAGCCTTTTCCAGTACAATTCACAGTTCAATTATTAAACTGCAGAGTGAGCGGGTTGGAGCTCAACATTATACTATCCTGTTGCAGCAGTAGTACAGTATGAGGTGGACTCTTACCTTTCTCTAATGAGGTGATGCCCATGGAGGGTTGTCCTAAGCTGGCCTTCCTCTCCCACTTGCCCTCGTCAGGGTTGTAGACCTCCACGGAGGACAGGGGGCTCTGCTGGCCATCCATGCCCCCCATTACCATCACCTGACCCCCCAGGGCCACCGCTGATGCCCCCGCACGGGCTGTAGGGAGTGGAGGTAACTGGGTCCATGTCTGGCTCTCTATGTCCAGCACCTCGGCAGTGTCTAGAGGCAGACCTGTCTCACTGCAGCCCCCGAGCACATAGAGCAGGCCGTCATGGAACACAGGGGTGCAGTAGACCCTGCACGTGGACATGGGGGGGAACACTTCCCAGTACAGGGACTTGACTAGGCTCACTGCCATCTCGAGTATAGGCATCTCTCCTGAGGGTGACGAAGGTGATGGGTCATTACATGCACGGACGGGTGGGGGGACAAACAAAAACACAACAAACAGAGAAGCAGGGGCACTGCGGATCAACCTCCGGTCTTTCTGCTCTGCTACCTGATCCCCTGTCTCTAGTGAGAGAGGGAACGTGACAGAGAAAGAGAGAGAGGGGGAGGGAGAGAGGCTACTTCAGCACTTTGCCAAATGCCTCTACCACCCAATGTTGTATTAATGAATTCGTTGATGTTTTAAAGCAGGGTTGCCATCTGCCCTTTATTTCTCATTTTACTCCATTCAAGGGCCTTTATTTTGGTAAAAAAAATCACCTTAGTTAATTGTTGTGCGCTGCTCTCTAGAGAGGAATACACTACAACAAGGTTTTTTGAAGGCTTCCTACACACGCAAAAGGTGTGCCCGGCTTTATGCACAATCCCTGTGAAGTGTTAGCGTCAAGTGGAAGATGGAGCTGGATCAAACAATGAAGGAGAAAAACCTACAGGGTGTGACCTTCACGGTAATGATAATTCATGATAATCCACTGCAATGACTTGGAAGGAACTTGCATTCACATTCTCAGCCAAAGGCAATTATCCTGGGCGTCAGCTGTTATTTGAATCTGGTGAAGAGGGTAAAAAACTAAACCGAACAAAGGCTTCAAATGAAAACTCCCTCCAAGTATAATAGGAATAAGCTCTTGAGGTCAGACAGAAAGTTTCTAATTAGACCAAAACACTAAATTCCAGAAGGCATCTGTCAGGGCCCAACTGGGGCTGAGGAGTAGCTTTTGTTCCCCTGAGACACAGTGAGCCTCCCACAGAGATTCCTGGCCTGTGGAAAATAAAAGAGCCAGCACTGTGACCCTGTGGACGATTCAGCTGTGGGCAGCCGGCACCGTGACATTTACAGCCAAGGCCAATGACAGGGGGTACTGAGGGGTGGGGGGGTGGAGGTCTAGGAAAGCACGATCCACACACCAGCAGTACACCAAAGGTCCCTGCTTCCACTGGGGCTCTCAGGGTTCGGGTCGCACCGACTGAATGTCTAATTGGTACACAAGCATCGTTAATTATGAGAACAGAGAGAGCATGTGACAGAAATGGGTGTTGTTGTGGAAAAGGAGAAAAAGAGAATGAATGGGGAGGAGGAGAGAAATTGAGAGAGGGCAAAGTGAAGGAGAAAACAGACAGAGATAGACAGATATGGGGAGATGTAGAGCAATCGTTAGAGGCCCGGGGGTGTGACGCTGGCTGAGTGCAGGAAGGGGTTTCTCCACCCAGAGAGAAAAGATGGGCAGATATCTCTGTGTTTTTACAGTTCAGGAAGGATCAGGTCTTCTTCTGCAGAGCCTCTTATAAGTCCACAGGTGTATCTTCCACTAGCTCTAACACACCACCCACTGGGCACACACTGGTTGAGTTAATGTTGCTTCCACGTCATTCCAATGAAATTAGGTTGAACCAACGTGGAAAAGACATTGAATTGACATCTGTGCCCAGTGGGCACACTCCAAGATGGGCCTCTCCTCTTTACCTCTTCTGATAGGGCTTGTTGTTAGGTTACAATGTACCAATGTATCCCTGCAGCAGAGTACTAGATTTATGTGTTAGTTCCTGAAAGTGTTCAATAGAAACACACCAGATGGGCCGAGTCAGCTGAAGGAATGCAGGCTCAAAACTAGAACAGTTCCCACAGGATCGATTCCAAGAGGCCAGAGATGCTAGCAAACGTCCCCGCCCCCCTCCCCTCGTAATCAGAGTAGGTGGATTTGAAATTAAGGATGAAAAGTGTAAAAGGATGCACACTTGTTGGTATTCCAGGGGCAGGAGTCTGACTCTCCCGGTAGTCTCCTGAAGCTCTTCCTCAGTGGTAGGTGTAGTCCAGGGGTGATTGGAGGAGAAGCGGGGAGTTGTGTTGTGGCAGAAAAGGTCCTGGAGGAGCTTACCTAAGCTCTTACTCCTGCAGGAGGGTAAATCAAACAAGACAGAACAAGAGAAAATCAATCAATTAACTTGCAGGTAAACTGTGGAGAGATAAAAAGAGGTAGAGAGATAGAATGAGAGAGAAAGAGAGCACCAGTAATTTAGTGCCACCTCAGGTGGGACTACCTGTCATGTAATTAAATCAAGCTAAACAAATCCCAACAGAATGAACCACAGTGGAATAAACTCTCTTGACGAAAGCAGTCAGATGCACTTTTATGATTTCCCCACACAGATTGAAAAAGACATCAAAACACAATAGTAACGGGAAATAGTCTTGATTTCGTTCGTTGGTACATATTTATTGCAACAATGTTACGGTGCCACTATATTTCCCGGTGGAGTGGGTCCTGGATATCACTGTTGGTTTTTTCACAAACCTTTTGAGCTGCTGTGTGTGACCTACTAGAGAGATTGTCATTGATGTGTCTCAATAGGTGAATTCAAAGCACTTGACTCTGCAGGCTCAGTCAAGGCCACTGATACTGAGATCAGTACCATGACAACAACACTACCATTATGCCTTTTATATCTGCCTGGCTCACTTAACATCTATTTATATGTCAGTTCATTTTACTCTTCAAAAAGAATATGTACTGTATATTATAACCGAAGAAATGTAATGTAAACAGTATCTTTAAAATGGCAACTATTGCATTAAGAATCCCAGAGACTGTGGCGTGTGGAGTATGTATGGTACATTGGTTTGGATGCGCAAATGCCAAACTTTGAGGGTCTTTAATGTGTAAATTCACCCGTTCAGGACTATACTCCTTTTGTTATCTTCGGATGCCCTTTCCCTCTCTCTTTTCATCCCTTTCCTTCCCTTCCTCCTTGAGCCGGCTGTGAACTCCCCCTCTCTCTTTTCATCCCTTTCCTTCCCTTCCTCCTTGAGCCGGCTGTGAACTCCCCCTCTCTCTTTTCATCCCTTTCCTTCCCTTCCTCCTTGCGCCGGCTGTGAACTCCCCCTCTCTCTTTTCATCCCTTTCCTTCCCTTCCTCCTTGCGCCGGCTGTGAACTCCCCCTCTCTCTTTTCATCCCTTTCCTTCCCTTCCTCCTTGCGCCGGCTGTGAACTCCCCCTCTCTCTTTTCATCCCTTTCCTTCCCTTCCTCCTTGCGCCGGCTGTGAACTCCCCCTCTCTCTTTTCATCCCTTTCCTTCCCTTCCTCCTTGCGCCGGCTGTGAACTCCACCTCTCTCTTTTCATCCCTTTCTTCCCTTCCTCCTTGCGCCGGCTGTGAACTCCCCCTCTCTCTTTTCATCCCTTTCCTTCCCTTCCTCCTTGAGCCGGCTGTGAACTCCCCCTCTCTCTTTTCATCCCTTTCCTTCCCTTCCTCCTTGCGCCGGCTGTGAACTCCCCCTCTCTCTTTTCATCCCTTTCCTTCCCTTCCTCCTTGCGCCGGCTGTGAACTCCCCCTCTCTTTTCATTTTCATCCCTTTCCTTCCCTTCCTCTTTTCATCCCTTTCCTTCCCTTCCTCCGGCTGTGAACTCCCCCTCTCTCTTTTCATCCCTTTCCTTCCCTTCCTCCTTGCGCCGGCTGTGAACTCCCCCTCTCTCTTTTCATCCCTTTCCTTCCCTTCCTCCTTGCGCCGGCTGTGAACTCCCCCCCTTTTCTCTCTTTTCATCTCTTTCCTTCCCCCTTCCTCCTTGCGCCGGCTGTGAACTCCCCCATCCCTCTCTTTTCATCCCTTTCCTTCCCTTCCTCCTTGCGCCGGCTGTGAACTCCCCCTCTCTCTTTTCATCCCTTTCCTTCCCTTCCTCCTTGCGCCGGCTGTGAACTCCCCCTCTCTCTTTTCATCCCTTTCCTTCCCTTCCTCCTTGCGCCGGCTGTGAACTCCCCCTCTCTCTTTGAGCAGACAGACAGCAGATAGAGACCCTCTGAAACGGGGAGAGAGTGAAAGAGAGACAGAGAAAGAAACAGGGAGAGAGATAGCTAGAGACAGAGGCAGGCTTCAGACCCAGAGAAGTCACACTTCCAACCGCTGAAACCCCATCAGACCCCAGAAGGGCTGCTCAGCTGCATATGATGTCAATGCCACAGTAATAAGCTGCGAGGCGACCCATACGGCGGGCCCGTACGACAGGCCCAGCATACCCCTGGGCCCCTCCTGAGCATCACATCAAACTCATTCTGTCACACATGCAGTTGATATTTTACCACTAGTACAGTTTTGTCAGGAGTACTCGACTCCTGACAAACATGAATACTTATTTTCCACCATAATTTGCAAATAAATTTTCTGGATTTTTTTCTCATTTTGTCTGTCATAGTTGAAGTCTACCTATGATGAAAATTACAGGCCTCTCCCATCTTTTTAAGTGGGAGAACTTGCACAATTGGTGGCTGACTAAATACTTTTTCCCCCACTGTAACTAAATATATTTTGATTTGTTTAACACTTTTTGGTTACTACATGATTCCATTTGTGTTATTTCATAGTTTTGATGTCTTCATTATTATTCTACAATTTTAGAAAATAGTAAAAAATAAAATAAAAACTTGAATGAGTAGGTATGTCCAAACTTTTGTATATACAGTACCAGTCAAAAGGAACGGCAGGTAGCCTAGTGGTTCGAGCATTGGGCCAGTAACCGAAAGGTTGCTGGATCGAATCCCCGAGCTGGCAAGGAAAAAATCTGTCATTCTGCCCCTGAGGTGTGCCCCCTTAACCCACTGTTCCCCACACTGGGGCTCAGTGTGTTAGACACAGGGCACTGAAGATGTGGATGTCGATTAAGGCATCACCCCGCACCTCTCTGATTGAGAGGGGTTGGGTTAAATGCGGAAGATACATTTCAGTTCATTCAGGCATTCAGTTTTTACAACTAAAAAGTTGTGCACTGGGCCTTTAATCGTCCTGTATTAGTGGACCGATATAGCCATCTGCAGCTTGGGAAAACTACTTCCCCCAGCTATGGTTCCTGGGTAGGTTTTGTGAGGGCTTTTCTGTCTTCTCTTTCGAAAACGCACCCAGAGACAATTGCATAATTACTAAAATGGCACCTTTCAAGACTAAAACTCAAAACGGTTAAACATTTTTACAACCACCTCATCATGGTTCTCCTCTGTAACAAACACCCCTCTCCCGTCCCTGCTGACAGTCGTCTTACACAAGCCCCCCCCTGCTGACAGTCGTCTTACACAAGCCCCCCCCCCCCCCCCAGAGGGACTGAGCACAGCGAGGATCTGAGAGGAAAAAGAGCTTAAAAAAACAGTATCAAGAGAACAAGCCACAGGCAATATCAAGCTCAGAATATATCATATACAGATAAAACCTCAATAGTAATGATAGCCTACATGCAGTAACTTTACACACACATTGACAGAGATATGCATGAATATATGCATGGACATGAGGGTTAAGTTCATTATGGAATGGTAGTAGAACACTGAAATGTGTTGCATATTTAAATCATTTGGGAGTAAATTATTTTCCACTGATCAGTGCAAATGAATGCGGAGAGACGGTGAATAGCTTCCTCTTTGAGTACACATGCCTACAAGCTTGGTAGCTCTTCAGTTTCACAGGAGGTCCAAATATTGCAAATCAAAGGAAATGTTAATGTTGCCAGCAAAAAAAACACTTTACATCAACCCTGAAATGACAAAACATTTGATGGTATCTCTATAAATAACAAAATGTCTATCTACATTGTCAGAAACCCTTTAACAGTTGGTATTACAGCATGTCCAAGAGCCTTCTGGTTCTCTGGGCTTGGCAACTCACATGCCGATGAGACAATCACAACCACTCTGGTCGATTTGGCTAAATGGAGATGCCCATGGAGGGCTAATGTCTGTCAACTGTCTGGGCAGATCCAGCACATCGTAGAACTAATCAAAGCGTCTTCACAACGATCAGGCTGCCCCTTCCCCAAAGAAAAGAGTGATTAACAAATGGAGGGAACCAGCAGACACACACAAAGAGGATGGAGAATTTCAATTGAGATTAAAGTAGCGTGTGAAAAATCATTTACAGTCTGACAGTACACACACACATGCACACACACACTAATTTATATTGTGAACAAGAGAAAGAGAGAGAGAGAAAGAGGAATGGAGGAGGGATATATGGAGAGAGACAGAGAGGGAATTGGTACAGGGGGAGGAAGAATGTGAGAGCTAAATACAAAGTGAGAGAACGTGAGAGAAAAAGATAGTGAGAGAGAAAGAAAGAGGAAAAGAGAGTGATATGATGAATGGTGAATTTGCATTTGAATTTGAGATAGAGAGAGGGACAGGGTTGTGACTATAGGAATTACAGCTAGGGACGGAAGTGACTCTTCGTAGAAAGTTAGGAAACATTTTAGCTACCCCCTAACCTTTTTCGTAACCTGAACCTAATTTTCCTAAACTGACACAAGAATTATCCTAACCTGCTATGAAAAAGTAACTTCCGGTCGTTGCTGTATTCCACCTAATCAGAACCGAGGAAGAGGTGGGAAGAAAGAAATAAAATCATTTCTGATCACTGGACTCAGCTGCCACTCTAATGAAACAGCAGGAAAAATGGCCACTGGTACCCCTTAGGTCAACTGTCCAATCAGACGCTCCACTGACCAACACCATGAAGACAGCCCAATCCAGCCTTGGATAATCAGAACTGAAGGCCCTGGTATAAAACTCGCACCACAGCAGCCACACAACAGACCCATGACCCTCTAGGCTCACATACCGGCTGACAAATACCCATGAGCCAGAATAACACCTACGAGGGTTCATCCACCATCCCCATGATCCTAATCTCATCAGAAGTAAAGTCAAGTTTGAACTCTGTACAGCAATCTACAGTATATCCCAGAATATAACAGTATTTCACTGAAGTCAATCAATCAAATGTATTCATCTATTTTTACACAAGCAGATGTCACAAAGTGCTATACAGAAACCTAGCCTAAAATCCTAAACAGCAAGCAATGCTGTTAGGTGTCAGGTACCAAACTTAGCTGAGAGAGAGATGGTCATTCTAAAAGTGCCCTCCTCTCAGTCCTGTATGTAAAGCTGCAGGGGTCCTGATCCAACCCAGGATAACAAGAGGTATTTCCTACTGAGCCACTGAGACAGCCACGAGATTAATCTCACTAAAAGAGGCTAAGAGAGAAAATGTAACATGTGCCCCAGCAAATATAAACTGTGATAGATACATCAGCAGGTTTGGCCATTTTCAGAGAACGATCCATTAATACAAACATGATATAGACTACAAGCTTTAACGTTAACCCCTCTCCTTCTTCCACCTAATCAGATGTAGATTTACCTACTGACTTTATATCAAGTCTCATCGATCCCCTATCACTTGCATTGTGCTGTCTTTGTCATATTTGTTGTCATGGCATAGAGTGCAAGACTGAGACTTCACTGCTAACTGCATACATATCAGACAGAGAGACAGGGAGAGAGAGAGGAAATAGGAGCTGTCATGTCTATGATACCACCACAGCTAAATATGTGGCCAACAGGGCACTTGCGGAGACAAAACACATTCTCTTCCACTGATCAAAATCTCTCCACAGAGAGCAAGCAGAACAGCACTGGCACTTTCTCTCTCGGCTGCAGCTTTTTGACATGACTGGGTGTCTAGGGACCTCAGATGTATTCCATTCAGATCATCTACTTCTGAACCTTGATATCCTAGATCTCATGTCCTCTTTAAATAGATACAGGGAGGAAGGGGAGTGAGAAAGGAAGGGAGAGAGAGGAGAGAGCTGGACAAATAAAAGGAGAGAGATAGAGGGAGGAATGATTTAGAAACAGCTGAAACCAACCGAGAGATACAGTAAGGATGGAATAGGAAAAGCAATGGGAGTCAACAAAATAGATGCATGAATCATCTTCTGTCTCCATAGTGTAGTGGGCTGGGGCTGTTAACCAAACACCACTAACGTTCTACTTTTACTACCCAGGCGAGAACGTACCCCCTCACCCTCTCGCTCACTCACTCTCGGGGCACTTTCTAATGGAACCCTAGGCTCCCAATGGGACTACCAACAATCTGTCTAAGAGCAGCACAGAAACACTGTATGCCTCTTGATTAATGAAGTTCCCGGAGTTCCTGAGGGGAGGGGGGATAAAGAGCAAAATAAAGTGATGAAGCAAGCAGTTTTCTAACAACATTAATAATCACGCTGGGTTGAGCATATGCCCTGACAAACCTCATTTGAGAGGTAAAATATGCTATGGGAGAATTCAGTCCCCTCCTCTTTACAGGGTATCAATTCATTGGATACTGCATAACAATACACCTCATATCATCTGCAGCAGGGCAATTACACATTTCCCCAACAGATTGTACTGATAAACCAACTGAGATGTGTGTGTGTGTGTGTGAATGTTCATCTAAACCCGAGCCGTGTGTAGTAATTAAGAAGTAATGTTATAGGATTATCTTTTTAGAAACAGGTGTCATTCCTGATCGGGAAGGCAGAAATTACCATCTGCAACAGGCCCCTTTAAACCTTCTTTTAGCGGCTTCAAATAAAATAACATGTATTTGTAAAATACACAGTTTAAAATCAAATCAAAGTTTATTGGTCCTGTACACAGATTTGCAGATGTTATTGTAGGTACAGCTAAATGCTTATGTTTCTAGCTCCAACAGTGCAGTAATACCTAGCAATACAAACATAATCCAAAAAAAAATAAGAAACTGGAAATTAAGAAATATCAGAATGAGCCATGTCATAGTCTGGAATATTAATACACTGTATATACATATAATGGTGTGTATAGACAGTATGGACAATATATGAATAGAAAAGGTGTGCAAAGCAGTAGTTATTTAGGATGAGCCATGACTAGAATACAGTATATACAGTCGTGGCCAAAAGTTTTGAGAATGACACAAATATTTATTTTCACAAAGCCTGCTGCCTCAGATTGTATGATGGCAATTTGCATATACTCCAGAATGTTATGAAGAGTGCTCAGATGAATTGCAATTAATTGCAAAGTCCCTCTTTGCCATGCAAATGAACTGAATCCCCCAAAAAACATTTCCACAGCATTTCAGCCACAAAATGACCAGTTGACATCATGTCAGTGATTCTCTAGTTAACACAGGTGTGAGTGTTGACGAGGACAAGGCTGGAGATCACTCTGTCATGCTGATTGAGTTCGAATAACAGACTGGAAGCTTCAAAAGGAGGGTGGTGTGGAATCATTGTTCTTCCTCTGTCAATCATCATGGTTACCTGCACAAAAAGGGCTTCACAGGCAAGGATATTGCTGAAGATTGCACCTAAATCAACCATTTAGCGGATCATCAAGAAATTCAAGGAGAGCGGTTCAATTGTTGTGAAGAAGGCTTCAGGGCGTCCAAGAAAGTCCAGCAAGCGCCAGGACCGTCTCCTGAAGTTGATTCAGCTGCGGGATCAGGGCACCACCAGTACAGAGCTTGCTCAGGAATGGCAGGAGGCAGGTGTGAGTGCATCTGCATGCACAGGCGAAGACTTTTGGAGGATGGCCTGGTGTCAAGAAGGGCAGCAAAGAAGCCACGACTCTCCAAGAAAACATCAGGGACAGACTGATATTCTGCAAATGGTACAGGGATTGGACTGCTGTGGACTGGGTTAAAGTCATTTTCTCTGATAAATCCCCTTTCCGATTGTTTGGGGCATCCGGAAAAAAGCTTGTTTGGAGAAGACAAGGTGAGTGCTACCATCAGTCATGTGTCATGCCAACAGTAAAGCATCCTGAGACCATTCATGTGTGGGGTTGCTTCTCAGCCAAGGGAGTGGGCTCACTCACAATTTTGCCAAAGAACACAGCCTTGAATAAAGAATGGTATCAACACATCCTCCCAGAGCAACGTCTCCCAACCATCCAGAAACAGTTTGGTGAAGAACAATGCCTTTTCCAGCATGATGGAGCACCTTGCCATGAGGCAAAAGTGATAACTAAGTGGCTCAGGGAACAAACATCAATATTTTGGGTCCACAGCCAGGAAACTCCCCAGACCTTAATCCCATTGAGAACTTTTGGTCAATCCTCAAGAGGCAAGTGGACAAACAAAAGCCCACAATTTCTGACAAACTCCAAGCATTGATTATGCAAGAATAAGCTGCCATCAGTCAGGATGTGGCCCAGAAGTTAATTGACAGCATGCCAGGGCAGATTGCAGAGGTCTTGAAAAAGAAGGGTCAACACTGCAAATATTGACTCTTTCCATCAACTTCATGTAATTGTCAATAAAAGCCTTTGACACTTATGAAATGCTTGTAATTATACTTCAGTATTCCATAGTAACATCTGACAAAAATATCAAAAGACACTGAAGCAGCAAACTTTGTGGAAATTAATATTTGTCATTCTCAAAACTTTTGGCCTGTACAAGACTGTACATAGTGGGTAAAACAGTATGTAAACATTATCCAAGTGACCAGTGTTCAATTACTCTGTGTACAGGGCATTCGGAAACTATTCAGACCCCTTGGACTTTTTTCACAATTTGTTACGTTACAGCCGTGTTGTTCATATACAAAAACTGGTTTTTAGAAATGTTAGCAAATGTATAATAAAAATTTAAACATGACATTTACATAAGTATTCAGACCCTTTACTCAGTACTTTATTAAAGCACCTTCGGTAGCAATAACAGCATAGAGTCTTCTTGGGTATGATGCTACAAGCTTGGCACACCTGTATTTGAGGAGTTTCTCCCATTCTTCTCCGCAGATCCTCTCAAGCGCTGTCAGGTTGGATGGGGAGCGTCGCTGCACAGCTATTTTCAAGTCTCCCCAGAGATGTTTGATCGAGTCCAAGTCCAGGCTCTGGCTGGGCCACTCAAGGACATTTAGAGACTTGTGCTGTGTCGTGGAAAATCAGTACTGAGAGAGACTTGGTCTTGGTCATTTCTTCAAACAACCATCTTTATTTAATATCGATTAATTATTGCAATAACGAGACCGTCAGCCCACCAGTCTTGACTGACTGTTAGGCTGAGAGTCTAGCCTTTACGGACGATGCACTGTTTTTTTACCAAGATTGCTTAGTCAGTTACTTCTAACCTTCCCATAAGTCACCTCGGTTATCTACACAGGATGGTCTTTGACTTAGTTTCCCAGATGCCAGGAAGATGAGACAATGAGGCATTGTTCTTAACTATTCCAGGCTCTCTCCATCTCGAGTCACACACACCACATCTTGTCTATAGAATGCTAGCGTCCAGGTTATCACCAACACAAGTCAATTGTCAGCTTCAAGCAATCTCTAGTAGAACCCATGTCCTCAACACCCAGACAAGCTGCAGGGTGCTATTTTCTTTTTTTTTTACCAAGGATCTGACACTGGCATTAACCATTTGTCCATGTATGCTGATGATTCAAACATACACACATCAGCAACCACAGCTAATGAAGTCACTGAAACCCTTCAAGAGTTGCTGTCTGTTTTGAAATGGGTGGCCAGTAATAAACTGGTCGTGAACATCTCTAAAACTAAGAGTATTGTATTTGGTACCAATCATTCCTTAAGTGCTGGACATCAGCTGAATCTGGAAATGAAAGGTGTGGCTGTTGAACAAGTTGAGACTAAATTACTTTGCGTTAACTTAGATTGTAAACTGTCATGGTCAAAACATATAGACTCAATGATTGTAAAGATGGGGAGAGGTCTAGACGTAACAAAGAGATGCTCTGCTTTTTTGACACCACACTCCAAAAAACAAGTTCTGTAGGCTTTAGTTTTGTCTAATCTTGATTATTGTCCAGTCATGTGGTCCAGTGCTGCAAGGTAAGACCCAGTTAAGCTGCAGCTGGCCCAGGACACAGCGGCATGTTTTGCTCTTAATTGTCATCAGAGGGCTGATATAAATACTATGCATGAATGTCTCTCTTGGCTAAGAGTTGAGGAGAAACAATGTGTTGAAAATCCCAACTTACACACAGCTTTGACACACTTATCCCATCAGACATGCCACCAGGGGTCTTTTCATAGTCCCCAAATTCAGAACAAATTCAAGAAAGCGTACAGTATTATATAAAGCACTTATTGCATGGAACTTCCTTCCATCGCATATTGCTCAAATAAACAGCAAACCTGGTTTCAAAAAACAGATAAAGCAACACCTCGCGGCACAAAGCCTCTCCACTTTTTGACCTAGATAGTTTGTGTGTATATGCATTGATATGTTGGCTGTGTGTGCCTGTCCTTGAGAACTGCTTTAATGAATATTTTACAGGCAAAGTGGACAAGTTGAGGAATGCTTTGATTCCAACTGATGGCTCCGTGTTCTATACCCTTATAAAATAATGTATCATGAAGGAGAGGCAATGCATCTTTGAATTTAATTAAGTAGAAAGGGAAGAGTTAGAAAGGATGCTGTTGTCTCTTTCGGATGGCAAGTCACCTGGTCCAGATAATCTTGACGCCAAATTGCTTAGAGTTACAGCCTATCAAATATCTATCCCAATCTCTCATATTTTTAATAAGTGCTTGATGTATGGGGTGTGCCCAGAAGTCTGGAAAGAGTGAAAGGTTATTCGACGACCTAAGGATAAAAAAAATCTGCATTCACTGGTCCTAATAGTCGTCCTTTAAACTTGCTGCCTGTGTTAAGTAAATTATTGGAAAGAAATGTATCTGTACAAATTAAGGATTATTTCTTATGTAATGGTCTGACAACGGGTTTCCAGCATGCTTACAAAGGGCATTCTACGAGTACGGCCTTAGCACAAATGACAGATCCGTGGTTAAAGAGTTTGGATGACAGGAAGTTAGTTGGTGCATTGTTGCTAGATTTCAGTGCTGCTTTTGACGTAATTGATCATGAACTGTTACTAGGTCAACTCAAATGTTATGGTTTTAAGTCTGCAGCTCTATCCTGGATGGAAAGCTATTTATCCAGGAGAAGGCAAAAAGTGTTATTTAATGGTAGCTTTAAGAAAAAGTGAAGATATACACTGTGGAAGTTGCCTAGGCCCACTTCTCTACACTACCTTCACTAATGATTTACCTTCAGTAATGAACAAAGATGACTCCACAATGTATAGCGCAGCATGGGAATATAATGAGGTAACAGATGTAGCAGTGAACTAACAATGGTGTTAAAAACTAAATGTATTTGGTTCAAGATATATGCTTGCTGATGATCCCCAATTGAATTTGTAGATGAATAGAACACTTTTTAACCCTTTTTTTTTTACCTTTAGGCAAGTCAGTTAAGAACAAATTCTTATTTACAATTATGTCCTAGGAACAGTGGGTTAACTGCCTTGTTCAGGAGCAGAACAACAGATTTTTACCATGTCAGCTCAGGGATTTGATCTAGCAACCTTTCGGTTACTGGCCCAATGCTCTAACCACTAGGCTACCTGCCACCCCAGGCATATAGAGTAAGTGAAAAAAATAAAACTACCTGGCATTGGACACAGCTTTATCATGGTCCGAACACATAGATAATATAGTTATTAAGATTGTTAAGGGAATTGCTGTTACAAGAAAATGTTCAGAGGATGTAACATTCAGCACACTGAATCAGGTGATTCAATCCCTGGTCCTATCACACTTAGAGTAATGCCCAGTTATATGGTAAATCCCTGGTCCTATCACACTTAGAGTAATGCCCAGTTATATGGTAAATCCCTGGTCCTATCACACTTAGAGTAATGCCCAGTTATATGGTAAATCCCTGGTCCTATCACACTTAGAGTTCTGTCTGGTTATATGGTCATCTGCAGCAAAGAAAGATATCAAAAAGCTCCAAATGGCTCAGAACAGGGCTTCCAGATTAGCTCTTCATTGCTCTATCCGTATGAATATTACCCAAATGCATCAGAATCTCTCATGGCGTCACGTTAAAAACAAATTACTATCCAGTCTTCTGATTTTCATTCGGAATGTTATATTTAAAAATATATATATTTTTCAGTCCAGTTAGTACATACTAGCAACATGCATAACCACCACCCCATACAGGCAAACCCCATCAGGGCAGCTAAGACAACCCAAGTCAAGGACAAATCGCCTTAAATCTACAGTTTTATATAGAGCTATAGCTGAATGGAACTCTTTACCAATCCATATTTCTCATGCAAAAAGTAAATCCACCTTCAAGAAAAACATCTAATGTCATATATCATATGACCGGACAGCAAATAGAAAGCATCAACTGAATGTTAAATGTGTTTCCTGTCAGGTATTTTAATTATCTGTACTGTCTACTTGTTGAATGTTTGAAGTCTTGATTGCGGTTGGTTGTAATGTCTAGTTAATTGGTGTTGGACCCCAGGAAGATCAGCCAGCGTTACAGCATTAGCTAATGGTGATTCTAATAAAAATTACAAATTGTCTATTGATGTTCTGTATTATGTTTCATGTTTTGTGTGGACCCCAGGAAGAGTAGCTGCTGATTTTACAACAGCTAATGAGGATCCTAATGAAATACCAAATACCAATTCCTCCCTGACCAAGACCCTTCTCCCCCGAATGCTCAGTTTGGCCGGAATGCCAGTCAAGGAAGAGACTTGGTGGTTCGAAACATCTTCCATTTAAGAATGATGGATGACACTTTGTTCTTGGGACCTTCAATGCTGCAGACATTTTTTGGTACCCTTCCCCAGATCTGTGCCTCGACACAGTCCTGTCTCGGAGCTCTACGGACAATTCCTTCGACGTCATGGCTTGGTTTTTGCTCTGACATGCACTGTCAACTGTGGAATTGGTGCGTGCCTTTCCAAATCATGTCCAATCAATTCAATTGACCAAATGTGGACTCCAATCAAGTTGTAGAAACATCTCACGGAAGATCAATAGAAACAGGATGCACCTGAGCTCAATTTTGAGTCTCATAGCAAAGAGTCTGAATACTGTAAATAAGGTATTTCTGTTTCTCCAATGCAGCCTTGTCGATGACAGTAGGGGCGTGCTCCCCTGTTTCCTGTAGACCATGATCAGCTCCTTGGTTTTGCTGATGTTAAAGGAGAGGCTGTTTCCCTGGTGCCAGGGATCTGACCTCCCTGTAGGCTGTCTCGTTTTGCATTCAACGATCAGGCCCACCATCGTCTCATCTGAAAACTTAATGACGGTGTTGGAGTCATGTTTGGCCACGCAGTCATGGGTGTACAAGGAGTACTAACCCATTCCTTGGGGATTTCAATCAAGAAATTACAAGATCATCAGGAAATCCCTACAGGGAAAGCCTGGAATGTATCCACAATGGAGGGACATCTAACCATTCCTGTTGTAAACCCTCCAGCTGCTAAAAAGGATATGGTTGGCAACAGATATCCCTTTTAATTGGTTAAGCAATCAATTATGGCTGCATTTACAACCGATACGTCACAGTTTAACGCCACAATCTCAGCCACTATATCCGTTTCCCATCCCATGACTGAGCCTGAACACTGTATCTGCCCCTGACATCCTTGAAATTGGCATCAAAGCATCAGAGCATGGCTTCCAACAACACTGTTATTAACGTGATGGGTTTGGGGTTCCGGTGGGTCACCGAGGGCTGGCAGAGACCAAGGGAGGGCAGGGTGGCAGGGTTAAGTGAGGGATGTGTACAGCCATCCACCAGACCTCTCATACAGCCAGGAAGAGGCTTCACTAGAGGAGAGAGACTGCTGTTCCTCTCTCACACACCACTAGGAATCACTAATTATGGTTCCTGGGTTTGGGCTCCTCTCGATAATCAAACCTGTTACTCATGTATTTATCCTAACAAAGAAAAAAGCATTTACTAAATGGTATATATTATATTACATCTCTATCTGCAGATTTAATTTAATCACTACTATGAATTAAGAGTAAGCAGAAAGTCTCTACTGAAAAACTATTTAGGGAAAAATGTTTTTACTTAATCAGAAACCACATTTTTCAACGAACAGGTTTTAAAGTGATTGTGATACATGTTAAGCATCTCCATTTAGCAAGGATGTGGTGTACGAAAACTTACATCTCTCTCGCGCTCTCTCAGCGGTACCCACTATTTTTGTTCAAAGTTAGGGAGGAAGGGGATGGAGTTTTAGTTTCCTAAAAATCAAATCAAATTATATTTTACTTGTCACATACACGTGTTTAGCTGATGTTATTGCGGGTGTAGCGAAATGCTTGTGTTTCTAGCTCCGACAGTGCAGTAATATCTAACAATGTCAGATCATATACCCAATACACACAAATATAAGTAAAGGAATGGAGTATATAAATATACGGAAGAGCAATGTCAGAGTTGTATAGACTAAGATACAGTAGAATAGTACATACATATGAGATGAGTAATGCAAAATATGTAAAGATTATAAAATGAAGAGTGTTGACTAGTGTTCCATTTATTAAAGTGCCCAGTGATTTCAAGTCTATGTATATAGGCAGCAGTCTCTAATGTGCTAGTGATGGCTATTTAACAGACTGATGGCTTTGAGGTAGAAGCTTTTTTGCAGTCTCTCGGTCCCAGCTTTGATGCTGGGACCGAATGGTGTGGTGTGTGCGATGGCTTTGCAGCCTAGCGCGGAGACAACGCTGTCATTACAGCATGGATTCAGGTGTGTTCCTGAGAATGGAGTTAAGGTGGAGGAGGTTCTGCTTGTGGTTGGCGAACAGGTAGGAGCTGAATTTATACATTCTGCATCCAGAACGAACAAAGCTGTGGTTGTGTTCAAGAAAAGAGTACATTTAGTGGTTAGGCTAATTACTAGTGGAATATTTGTAAGGGACGTGTTGGTGCCAATTTCCCCTCTTTCAACTCCTTCGACAAGAGAGGTAGTTGCCCATCTGCCTCCATTTATTACGGATGTTCAAATCCGGAAAGATTTGCGTCATTTTGTTAAGTTTGCAAGTAGTTTTCGTGTACTGTCGGCAGGTTTTCAGGAGCAGATGCCGTTAAGCATGTTGTTTAGTTCCAGAGGCAAATATTCATGTTTCTGAATAACATTGAGCAACAGTTAAACGTGCATTTTAAAGTGAGACATGGGGAGGGGCTCTATGCGAGGTTTGCTAGCACAGATAGTCTGCAGTGGATTGAGTGTGGGGATTTGGAGCATAAGAGGTTTGTGTACCCACATAAAGGCCGTAGACAAGGTGAGGGTACAAGCGCCAGTGGGCAATATCGAGGTCAACATGCAGGGGGCCATGAGACGCAGGCAGCAGAGGTTGGGCCTAGTCATGCTATAGATGTTGGTGTAGATGAGGCTGGGTCAGGTCATGCTATCCACAAGTTTCCTGGGAAGGTTACTGGGGAAACGGTTATGGGTGGCACTTCCGGCATTAGTAGCTGTGGTATTTTTGGCTTTAGAAGCTAGCTAACTGGGATAAGCAATAATAAGATATTCACTCGCTAGATGATGAAATGTTACAGAGCTCAGGGACAATGTGGTTGTACATATACAACCAGACAAAACTTCATGATTGGCTTAAATTGGAGTGGTCGACCATAAACTTAAAACTAAATCACAATGTTCCTGTCAGATGGTACAGTTTCCATCACCTCCCAAAAGCCCCCGAAAAATGTGTATGTTTGCTCGTTTCACTTTGTTGATAAGACACCAACACAGGATAACACATACCCAACACTCTTTCTGGGTTATGAGAGGCCACCAGAGAAGAGATGCCCCCTTAGCAGGAGAGCTGACAAACATGTCACAAGAATAGGTAGGTCGACTAGTTTTGATTGTGTTTGTCTTCAGTTTTTGTTACTAGAATGTGACTACGGTCAAGGTCCTAAAAGATATCATAACCACCATTGATAAGAGACATTACTGTGCAGCCGTATTCATCGACCTGGCAAAGGCTGTCGACTCTGTCAATCACCACATTCTTATCGGCAGATTCAACAGCCTTGGTTTCTCAAATGATTGCCTCGCCTGGTTCACGAAGCTACGGATTCAACAACGTAAGTAAATATGCTACCGTACGTGACACGAGGGCACTTCTTCACATCATCTTCCCAACCATCAATTATGGAGGGTAAAGGTCGGCTAATATTACCCTTTTTGTTCTCCGTCAGGTTGTGTTCCCACATCATTATTAGTTTGGCAAGCTCTTCATGAATGAGTGAAGAAACAGTTTACTTCTGACCGGAAATAACACCCATAATTCACGCAAGGCATCATGGGACATGGGAAACTCATGGACAGATGGTGGTGTAGCTGAGTCTGGGTCTAGTCATACTATAGATGGTGTTCGACAAAATGATAAAAAGTGTGGAGATATTGCAGGAGATATGGTGTGTCGGGGGGGGGGGTCTGTATAGCTGGGGAAGAAGGTTGGATATACGGTTGTAGAAGTGGTGAGGTTTTGGTTATTGTAATGTGTGGTGGTGTTGTTGAGGAAGTATCATTAAAGAAAGACAAAAAGTCTCTCTCTCAGCATTAGACCATTCCATGGACATGTGTGACAGAAGATTTTGAGTGTCCCAGACTCCATCCTAGTGAATCCAATGATGGATATATAGGCCCAGCTCCATACAAGGGACTACCGTCACTCTTGATAAAAACAGCATTTACTACTGGAAATCTCCCCTGCATGGAGACTTCCACTGGAGTCTTACATCTAATGTCCATATGAAATAGGTTTGAACAGTCTGAAGACAACATTTAGAACATCTAAAACACCAGAGAGACTGAATCTTTCTACACCAGTGGAATAAGACTAAAATGTCATCTTTGAGGAAACATTGGTTTCTGTCGTTTATCTGACAAGGGTATTTATAAAAACAAGACTATAAAGTCTAGACATTAAGGCAGCTGTAGCATTTAGATAATCAACATACCCTAATTATAAAGTTTATCGTCAACATTTCGGTGAGATATAAATATATATACATACATATACAGTACCAGTGAAAAGTTCGGACATACATACTCACTTAAGTTTTTTTAAATGACTATTTCTACATTGTAGAATAAAATTGAAGACCTCAAAACTATGAAATAACACATGGAATCATGTAGTAACCAAAATAATGTTAAACAAATCAACATATATTTAATATTTGAGATTCTTAAAAGTAGCCACCCTTTGCCTTGATGACAGCTTTGCACACTTTTGGCAGTCACCTGGAATGCATTTCAATTAACAGGTGTGTTTTGTTAAAAGTTATTTTGTGGAATTTCTTTCCTTCCTAATGCGTTTGAGCCAATCAGTTGTGTTGTGATAAGGTAGGGGAGGTATACAGAACATAGCCCTATTTGGTAAAAGACAAAGTCCATATTATGGCAAGAACCGCTAAACATAGATGGCGTAGCAGTCAGACATATTTGTCCTTCGTCTTGTCGTGTCCTGGTTAGTGATTATTGTCTTATTTCACTGTAGAGCTTGTAGCACTGCTCAATATGCCTTAACCAACTATTTAGTTCCACCTCCACCACATGCGGTGACATCGCCTAGTTTAAACTTCTCTAGAGACAATATCTCTCTCATCATTACTCAATGCCTAGGTTTACCTCCAATGTACTCACATACTTCCTTACCTTTGTCTGTACATTATGCCTTGAATCTATTTTATCGCGCCCAGAAACCTGCTCCTTTTTCTCTCTGTTCCGAACGCACGAGGCGACTAGTTCCGATAGACTTTAGCCGTACCTTTATCCTACTCCTCCTCTGTTCCTCTGGTGATGTAGAGGTTAATCCAGGCCCTGCAGTGCCTAGCTCCACTCCTACTCCCCAGGTGCTCTCATTTGTTGACTTCTGTAACCGTAAAAGCATTGGTTTCATGCATGTTAACATTTGACGCCTCATTCCTAAGTTTGATTATTTCACTGCTTTAGCACACTCTGCCAACCCGGATGTCCTAGCCGTGTCTGAATCCTGGCTTAGGAAGACCACCAAAAACCCAGAAATTTCCATCCCTAACTATAACATTTATAGGCAAGATAGAACTGCCAACGGGGGCAGTGTTGCAATCTACTGCAGAGATAGCCTGCAGAGTTGTGTGTTGCTATCCAGGTCTGTACACAAACAATTCAAGCAAACAATGCAATCTAAGCTTGATGCCCTCAATCTCACACAAATTATCAATGAACCCACCAGGTACAACCCCAAATCCGTAAACACGGGCACCCTCATAAATAACATCCTAACCAACTTGCACTCCAAATACACCACTGTTGTTTTCAACCAAGATCTCATCGATCACTGCCTCATTGCCAGCATCCATCGTGGGTCTGCGGTCAAATGACCACCCCTCATCACTGTCAAACGCTCCCTAAAAAACTTCCTGTGGCGTTCTGCATTAGCATCAAATAGCCTCCGTGATATGCAACTTTTCAGGGAAGTTAAGAACAAATATACACAGGCAGTTAGGAAAGCTAAGGCTAGCTTTTTAAATCAGAAATTTGCATCCTGTAGCACAAACTACAGGATTCGGGGACACTGTAAAGTTCATGGAGAATAAGAGCACCTCCTCCCAGCTGCCCACTGCACTGAGGAAACACTGTCTCCACCAATAAATCCACTATAATTGAGAATGTCAATTTTTCTATGGCTGGCCATGCTTTCCACCTGGCTACCCCTACCCCGATCAACAGCCCTCCACCCCCCACAGCAACTTGCCCAAGCCTCCCCATTTCCCCTTCACCCAAATCCAGATAGCGAATGTTCTGAAAGAGCTGCAAAATATGGACCACTACAAATCAGCCGGGCTAGACAATCTGGATCTTCTCTTTCTGAAATTATCTGCTGAAATTGTTGCAACCCCTATTTCAAGCCTGTTCAACCTCTTTTTCGTATCGTCTGAGATTCCCATAGATTGGAAAGCTGTCGTAGTCATCCCCTTCTTCAAAGGGGAGACACTCTAGACCCAAACTGCTACAGACCTATATCTATCCTACCCTGCCTTTCTAAAGTCTTCAAAAAGCCAAGTTAACAAACAGATTACCAACCATTTCAAATCCCACCGTACCTTCTCCGCAGAGCTGGTCACGGGTGCACCTCAGCCACGCTCAAGGTCCTAAACAATATCATAACCGCCATCAATAAGAGACATTACTGTGCAGTCGTATTCATCGACCTGGCCAAGGCTGTCGACTCTGTCAATCACCACATTCTTATCGACAGAGTCAACAGCCTTGGTTTCTCAAATGACTGCCTCGCCTGGTTTACCAACTACTTCTCTGATAGAGTTCACTGTGTCAAATCAGAGGACCTGTTGCCCAGACCTCTGGCAGTCTCTATGGGGGTGCCACATGGTTCAAATCTCGGGCCGACTCTCTTCTCTGTATACATCAATGATGTCGCTCTTGCTGCTGGTGATTCTCTGATCCACCTCTACGCAGACGACACCATTCTGTATACTTCTGGCCCTTATTTGGACACTGTGTTAACAACCCTCCAGGCGAGCTTCAATGCCATACAACTCTCCTTCCATGGCCTCCAACTGCTCTTAAATGCAAGTAAAACTAAATGCATGCTCTTCAACCGATTGCTGCCCACACTTGCCTGCCCATCCAGCATCACTACTCTGGACGGTTCCGACTTAGAATATGGGGACAACTACAAATACCTAGGTGTCTGGTTAGATTATAAACTCTCCTTCCAGACTCACATTAAGCATCTCCAATCCAAAAGTAAATCTAGAATCTGCTTCCTATTTCGCAGCAAAGCATCCTTCACTCATGCTGCCAAACATACCCTTGTAAAACTGACCATCCTACCGATCCTCGACTTTGGCGATGTCATTTACAATATAGCCTCCCAACACTCTACTCAACAAATTGGATGCAGTCTATCACAGTGCCATCCGTTTTGTCACCCACCCATAGCATGCACTCCAGCAGGAATATCCCACTGGTCACCTCCAAAGCCAATTCTTCCTTTGGCTGCCTTTCCTTCCAGTTCTCTGCTGCCAATGACTGAAACGAACTGCAAAAATCACTGAGATGGAGACGTATCTCCCTCACTAGCTTTAAGCACCAGCTGTCTGAGCAACTCACAGATCACTGCACCTGTACATAGCCCATCTGTAAATAGCCCATCCAAATACCTCATCCCCATACTGTATTTATCTTGCTCCTTTGCACCCCATTATCTCTAGTTGCACATTAATCTTCTGCACACACTTGCTATATTGTAATTACTTTGCCACCATGGCCTATTTATTGCCTTACCTCCCTTATCTTACCTCATTTACACATGCTGTATATAGACTTTTTCTACTGTATTATTGACTGTATGTTTGTTTATTCCATGTGTAACTCTGTGTTGTTGTATGTGTCAAACTGCTTTGCTTTATCTTGGCCAGGTCACAGTTGCAAATGATAACTTGTTCTCATCTAGCATACCTGGTTAAATAAAGGTGAAATAAAATAAAATAAAATAAGCAAAGAGAAATGACAATCCATTATTACTTTAAGATATGAAGGCCAGTCAATATGGAGCATTTCAAGAACTTTGAAGTTTCTTCAGGTGCAGTCGCAAAAACCATTAAGCGCTATGATGAAACTGGCTCTCATGAGGACCACCACAGGAAAGGAAGACCCAGAGTTTCCTCTGCTGCTGAGGATAGGTTCATTGGAGTTAACTGCACCTCCGATTGCAGCCCAAATAAATGCTTCAGAGTTCAAGTAACGGACACACCTCAACATCAACTATTCAGTAGAGACCTCATGAATCAGGCCTTCATGGTCAAATTGCTGCAAAAGAACCACTACTAAAGGACACCAATAAGAAGAAGAGACTTGCTTGGGCCAAGAAACATGAGCACTGGACACTAGACCGGTAGAAATCTGACCTTTGGTCTGCGTCTTTGTCAGACGCAGAGTATGTGAAAGGATTATCTCTGCATGTATCGTAACCACCGTGAAGCATGGAGGTGGTGGTGTGGTGGTGCTTTGCTGGTGACATTGCCGTGATTTATTTAGAATTCAAAGCACACTTAACCAGTATGATTAGCACAGCATTCTGCAGTGATAACCCATCACATCTGTTTTGCGCTTAGTGGGACTATAATTTGTTTTTCAACAGGATAATGACCAAACACACCTCCAGGCTGTGTAAGGGCTATTTGACCAAGAAGGAGAATGATGGAGTGCTGCATCAGATGACTTGGCCTCCACAATCACCCGACATCAACCCAGTTGAGATGGTTTGGGATGTTGGACCGCAGAGTCAAGGAAAAGCAGCTCAGCATATGTGGAAACTCCTTCAAGACTGTTCGAAAATCATTCCAGGAAAAGATGGTTGAGAGAATGCCAAAAGTGTGCAAAGCTGTCATCAAGGAAAAGGGTGACTACTTTGAAGACGATACAATATAAAATCTATTTAGATTTGTTTAGCACTTTTTTGGTGACTACATGATTCCATATGTGTTATTTCATAGTTTTGATGTCTTCACTATTATTCTACAATGTAGACACAGTACAAATAAAGAAAAACCCCTGAATGAGTAGGTCAGTCCAAACTGAACTTTTCTTAGAAAGCGTCATGATTGCACTGATTACAAGTACACAACAATGATTCTCCTTTTCTAGCACAGAAGCAGTTTGGGACAGAACAGCAGGAACAGGTCCTATTCTGTGGCACACTCAGGCATTGTGCCATCCAGTTCTAGACTGATTGAGGGTGGTATTTAACAGCACAATGGGGACTCAGACACAACAATGCTTCTCTCCTACTATGTAAGACGGGCAGGAAAGCTGCGTGTCAAACTGTAGAAATAATTATGCAAATAAGGACAGTCTGAGCAGGTTATCATTACAGAACAGAACATATGGCAATTATCACAATGCGCTGACACTGTTACAGTAAAAGGTGCAATCTGTAACTGTTGTTGACAAATATTGCAATTGACTGAGTAAAAATAGCAGCGAGTGGCATTGATTGTGCTTACATAATGTAGTAGGAACATTGTCAATAGAAAACAATGGTCGCGTCCAAATACCCATACTAGCGTACTACATACTTAAACTGCATACTATGTACTCATCATTGCATACTATTTAGCACGAACCGTTTCGTAAAACGTATGCAGTATGCTACAGCCGCAATGCAGTAGCGACTCCTGACTGGCCGAGAAGGTGGGGCGGGCCTGAGTGCGGCTGGATTTTATCAAATTCATCAGACATGCATCACATTAACCAGCCTGATAATGGCTCATTTTCGATTTGATTATTATTTTTAATTTTTTTACTCTGAATAGAATAGGAATGGAGTTATAGGCCTACTCAGGCTGGTTATAGGCAGACTATCACATTGGACCTAAACCTTAGCCCATAGGACCCATCTATCCTATTTAAATAGGGCTGAAGATAGAAACCGATCATTTGGTTCCATTTCAACACACTTATTAGTGAAACCAAAGTGCTGTAACATATAGAATGGAATCAAATAGCCTAGTACACACACCAAAACTTTTCAAATGTTCAAATCAAAAGGCTACTGCACAGAAAAAAGTGGACAGTTCGGTGCATCGCAAATTCAGAACCGCTGGACTGGCTGTTTGAGAAGATTTGAATCTGAAGTAAATACCAACATAGCGACTGTAGGTCAAAGCTGTGTGATGGGAAACCTTGGTAGACAAGGTGAAATAGGCATTTTTGTGCTCATGTGAATTTCCTTTTTTCCCCTTTTTTTAGACCAATACCTATTGTCACGTAAAAGATTTGGGGTTTTTAATAAACTAAAGCACTCATCATTGGGAACGAGATCATAATGACTGCTAAGGCTTGATCCATAATTTAGATGGTTAAATATGTAGCGTAGCCTACTAAACTAAAACACTCCATGTATTCAAATCAAAACGACTGATTAACATGACATAAGTAACACAGCCAGAGTCCCCGGACCCGACACATTCACAAATCAAAAGATGGTTTAGTATTTAGTTTAAAATCTCTGACGAAGGCTAAGAAACACTTTTCAATGAGAAAACACAAGCCCACTTTGGGTTGTGCCACTCATAGGAACTTCAAAAGTAGAGCAGTGCAGGCTGTGCATGAAGGTCGGAGATCAGTGGATATTGTTTTTGATCAGATCATTACTGAGTCTGGCTGGGATAAAGATTAAATCACCCACAGCAGTGCTCTGAAACAGAAAATTAAGGATTTCATGTTACAAGTACATCAGCTGAAAGGTCATTTTCCTGTAAAAACCTACCTATGCAATAGTCTTAGACGAGAGAGACTCAAAACTGCAAATGGAAACGTGTGTGCTGCATAGACTTAAGTCCAGTGGAGTAGACTACTGTATGACAGAGTCATTTACCAATTTGTCAGCATGAAAGAGAGGATGATGGCATTCCTCTCCAAGTAGGGTGAGTCAACATGTTTTTCTCTTTGCACGCACACACACACTGATTGATTGGACTGAATTGTTTTTGGTGTTTTCTATAATTTCTATCGTATTAGGCTGGGCATGTAGTTAATGTTTGTGTTGTCATCTTCGCTGTAAGATGATCCATTTCTGTATGCGTACCATGATAGTCATTGTTTTAGCTCGGTTTGTTTCATGTTTGCTTCCATCTTCGTCACAAGATGGTAATACTTAACTATTTATCTAGCCTGAACTGTTGGCATTTATTCTCCACATTTCTTCTAAATTGCACACATTATTTTTATGAGTCAGTGTGAATGTGCTCGTTGAGATGCTGCCTCTGCCAGAGAAGTGCTGTCCAACTGCTGGTGCTGATAGCGGTAGGCCACGCTCTCCAGTAACTCTCCATGGTTCTGAATATATATTTAGAGTGCACTGTTTTTATGCACATCTTGGGGATACCACAGGTTAACATGAGTATTCTGGTGGCTTCTCTATAGTTAGCCTACAACATCTCAAATTAGAAGGGCATTGCGGTTACATTTCCCATAGGCTATTTTAATCTTGCTGCTTCGGAAACATTTTAGTAATGACATTATTACAACTTGAGCAAACAGGTGGGGAAATTAACTTTCCCAAATAACTAACTTGCATTTGACCGTGCTGTGTAGGTCATGTAACTGTTTGTTACATACAATATTATCTTTGTGGACTTAAATAGGACATATATGTTATTCTCCGGTTTTAACTGTGATGAAACACAAAGATATGAGGTTGATTTATTCCTCCACGGTGTGACGGTTGTCTTTTGGAGCTGTTTTTAAACCAGGTAGGCTGTGGCTTATCAGCCTTGTATTGGCTATCACGGTGCCCAATACATGCATTTCTAAAAAAAATCTATATTCTGCTTGGCTTCCCCATTGATTTTACCGACTCACAGCTACTGGAATGGAAAGAGACAAATGTTACAAAACACCCAAAAGTTGAATGACATTCTGAGATTGTCAAGCCAAGCCTTCGATAATTGGTAGGCCTACAAGATTTGGAGGACTGTATTTTCTGTTTGTAGAGATTGTCATAGTCTATTTATTGTGGTGTTGAAAACGCAAACCATGATATACTGCCCTTAGTCAGTATGCTTTGTTTATTGGTTGTGTGGTGCCTTGGAAACAGAAACCTGTTGGTGGAAAACTATGGCATCAACATGTAGAACAGCTGACCTCCTTCTAGCTGATCATTGTGTGCAGCAGGCGCTGATCGTAGTGTAATTAAACAGGCAGGGAGAATGAGCTCGTCTGTGCTGGTCGGCGAACCCTCAACCTTCTGGCCTGTAGCCCTGCGTGGCATCGACTGTGCCACAAAAGCATACTGAAGTGGCAATGTCGATATCCACATTTATAAACACAGGGTTACTAGAGTTATTGTTATTTGTGGTTGTTGATTCTATGAGGGGGAGGGTGTGCAATTTATTTTGAAGTACATGGGGAGGGTCATGTGAAAATATTTGTAATATGGGGAGGGGTGTGCATTTTATTATGACACCTTAAGTTGTACCAGCCCCCCCCCAGTAAATTTCGATCTGTCCCTAATCAGTGTAGAATCTCAAATAGCATTGACCCCTTTCACCATGTACATTTAATGTAACCTCAACTACAAACCAGGTCATTTGGTTCTGCTATTTGATCAAGAACAGTGATAATACATTCATGTTTTGTATAAATATACCAAATATCTGACATTGTATTCCTATTTGAACTTTGCTCTGCTTTTAAATGGTTTAAAACGCATTGATAGACATTTGTGGCAATTTAACCAAAAATACGACATTGTTATTTCATTGTAATGTGGATGTGCTTTTAGATGGTGGGTGAAAAGAGCGATAACACGTTGTAAATTCAACTAACTTTGTCTGTCTTTTTGAGTGGGTGAATAGATGTCTCATTGATCAACGTCTCAACCAAATATTACCCAATTATCAGAGTTGAAATGACGTGGTGTGCCCAGTGGACCACGATCCATCAAATCTCTATAAAGCAGACAACGACGTGTGTATTTCACACCACGATCATTTTTCACAAGGGATGAAAAACACACGCCCAAGTTTTGTATTGTCAAAGTGCCCTAAGAGTGGCGCGGTTGCCAAAAAACGCACACATCGACTGCGTCTGCGCGTGAAATGTGGAGAATGCTCATCACCAAATGTATAATGCATTCATGTTGCAGTTATAGCCTACCCTAGTATCAGAAGTCAAGCATAGCCTATTTGCGGCACACATACAATGCAGAGATATATTAGCCATTTAAAACATGCATTACACTGTGGGCTATAGCAGCTGAGTGTCACCTGAAACCTATTTTCCATTACTAAAGTAACCTAATAAAACACGAACTATAAGAAAAGTAGACAGGAAACAAAAATACAAAAGTTAACAAAACGCACAATACCGTGTTCGACTGCAAGGATATAAACCCAGTCACTGAGATGGCGAGTCCTCTGGACTCCACACTCGAAGAAGACAGTATGCGCCTGACAGAAATATTGTTCCCGTTTTAGTCTTCAGCAAAGCCGACAGTGAGCAAGTCTTGGGCGCCTTTCCATTGGCTCACTATCGCTCGCTCTGCCCTCCTCCCAACTTCGTGCGCAACAGTATCTGAAAGGCGCTCTCGAGTTAATTAATATAAAACACATTTGTTGGCCCTCTTCAACATTTACTCATTATTTACTTTTATTTCTATTATTGTTCTCTCTGCATTGTTGGGAAGAGCCCCGAAGTAAGCATTTCACTCACTACACCTGTTATTTACGAAGCACGTGACAAATAAAATTGGATTTGATCAGTCTGATACTTCACGTGCAATTTATAGGCTACTCTCACCTAAACGTATTCTTTGGTTGGGAATTCCACATCAATTCCACATCAACAAAAGTTCGTGGTTTCCTCATAGTGATTGGTGTTACCTTATAATTTATTTGAAATAGTCAATCAATAACAAAGACCATTGTGCATTGTTCTTTCAATCAATGATTGAATCTGTGAGTATATAACCTGAGCTATAGCGTGGGTCAGCTAACATTGTAGGTTATTGAGTCGCCATGAACATGCACAATCCATATTGTCATTTCCTTTAGCCTGGGGTGCATTTTGGAATGTCTACACAACCTTGGAGAGCAACAGTGAGCAATTTCCATTCTTAGAATAATAATAAACTACAACAAATGTATTCCCTGTGGTGATTCTCTGATGCTCAATAACTTCTACTTCAAATCATACATTTTACTAGTTTGAAATCCGTTTGGCACATCTCATTTTCAAAGTATACATTCACATGAGATTGATGAAAAGATGTACAGCAAAATATCCATAATCTCCACTGCCCTCTTGAGGAAGTTAAAACCATGAGGTGGAGACTGGGGTAGGCTTTATAATGTTTCAGATCAACTGTGTGTGTGTGTGTGTGTGTGTGTGTGTGTGTGTGTGTGTGTGTGTGTGTGTGTGTGTGTGTGTGTGTGTGTGTGTGTGTGTGATCGGAAAGATGGCGGAAGCGGTTGATGAAGTGGACTCAATCTAATGGCGGTATAATTGGAACAATGTCCAAAAGAAAGGAAAACAGAGCAAAGTAGAGTACAGGGATGAGAATGTCACTTGGAGTGTACAGTCTGTAGATGAGGAGCAGCTGATCGTATTAACAATCTTGAGGAATCCATGAGAGATTTCCAAACTGGTGGAGAAAATGCTGAGTCAAGTGAAGGCTGTGAGGATCAAGAGAGGCAGGCTTGTTTAGATCTTTTGTGCTTCTGAGGATCAGAAGAAAATGTGTGTTTGCATCTCACCCAATTTGATTAATTTGAAGTGTTGTGTGTGTCTCTTAGGAACAGGGCACACCTCAAGGGGGTTATATCTGGAGTCTCATGGGAAGTAGACGTTGAAGAGAAACTATTCCTGGTGTGTTTCATGCACATCGGATGAATCGAGTGGTGCATGAAGAAAAAGTCAATCTGTTCTTTAATTTTTTGATATGGAGTCTCTCCCTACTCAAGTGCAGTTAGGATATATTAACTACAAAGTCAGAGCATTTATCCCAAGACCACTGCAGTGTGATCATTGTAAAGCTTTTGGTCGTTTCAAGTGTTTGCAGAAGGGAGAAGCCGAGATGTCCAAGTTGTGGAAAAGATCATGTGTTATAAAAGAGATGAAAATGTGACCTGTAGTAGTTGTGGTGGGAACCATGAAGCCATGTTTAACGTGGAATGAATGAGAATGAGGTGTCCAAAGTCAGGGCTTTCCAAAGCATATCATATGCAGCAGCTGTTAAGAGGGTTGAGGGCGTGAATGCTGCACTTAAAGAGTCCAGGTGGTGGATAGGCTGCAGGGTTTGCCTTTCACCAGCAGGATCCTGACATTTTAAAGTTTAAGAAGTTGGACTTTGTGGCCTTTATAGCTATAGTGATAAATGGCACTGCCAAGGTAGAAAGAAGGTCCAGGAAGATAGAAATCATTGTGGAAGCGGCAGAGCGATTCCTGGGGCACAAGCCAGGCCCTAATGCCTGAGAAGGGAGACATGGAGATTTAAAAGGAATCGCCGACGTTGTCCCCACTGTGAATGTTTGCTGCTTCCCAAGTCAAAAGCCCAGGGCTACCTATGGCTGAGGACACAAACAAGTACAAGAAGTCCCGCTACGACCTCCGCAGAGCCATCAGAAGGACAATATAGGAACAAGATTGAATCCTATTACACATGCTCCACCACCCGCTGCATGTGGCAAGGGCTACAGTCCATTATGGTTTAAGGATAACCCCAGCCTTGATCTGCCCAACGATGCCTTCCTTACCAGACAAACTCAATGCATTTTATGCATGCTTTGACAAAAACCATCCCCAGCATCTCGCTCTCCAAGGCCGTCGTGAGTAAGGTTTAAAAATCAGGTCAACAGTCGGAAGGCCGCAGGGCCGGTATTTCAGGGCGTGTTCTCAGTGGGGTAGCCTAGTGGTTAGAGCGTTGGACTAGTAACGGAAAGGTTACAAGATCAAATCCCCAAGCTGACAAGGTAAAAATCTGTTGTTTTGTCCCTGAACATGGCAGTTAACCTACTGTTCCTAGGCCATCATTGGAAATAAGAATTTGTTCTTAACTGACTTGCCTAGTTAAATAAAGATGACAAAAAAGAGCATGAGCAAAACAGCTGGCAGGCATATTCAAAGTTATTTTCAAACTCTACTTATCCCAGTTTGTAATTCCTGCATGTCTCAAACTGATCACCATCATTCCTGCTCCCAAGGAAAACTGCCACAGTGACTACCAACCTGTAGCACACATCTGTAATCATGAAGTGATTTAAAAAGGCTGGTTAAGGCACACATCAACACCATCATCCCAGACCAGGGATCATCAACTAGATTTAGCCGCAGGCCAATTTTTTCTTGGGCAGATGGTTGGGGGGGAGGGGGGGGCAGAACATAATTACAAAGAATTAGCAAATTGACCGCAAGAGTAGCAAACAGATATTTGACTAAAACAACATTGCAAACCTTGCTGACGTTATTGTACGATCACCTCTCTATTATGCGTGGGAATACTTGGGCACAGATTTCCAAAATTAAAATAACTTGGAACGGAAGCCCTGGTGTTTTTACAATCTTTTATGTTCAACAATGAAAACGGATAAATATTTTTTTAAATACTTGAAAGAAAAAAAATTGCCCTGGAAACTTGGAGGGCCAAATAAAACCACAGCCAGTTGGGGAACCCTACCCAAGACACACTTCAACTTGCACACCGCCCCAACAGATCCATGAACGACAATCTCAATTGCACTCCACACTGCCCTCAACCACCTGGATAAGAGGAATACCTGTGAGAATGCTGAAAATCGACTACAGCTCTGCAGTCAACACTATAGTCCCCTCCAAGCTTGTCACCAAGCTTCTGACCCTTGGACTAAAAACTACCCTCTACAACTTGATCCTGGACTTCCTGACTGGCCGACCCCAGGTGGTGAGGGAACATCACTTTTGCCACACTGACCATCAACATGGGGGCCCCACAAGGGTGTGTGCTTAGTCCCCGACTGTACTCCCTGTTCACCCGCGACTGCATGGCCACGCACGACTCCAGCACGATCATCAAGTTTGCTGATGATGCAACGGTGGTAGACCTGATCACCTACGACGGTGAGACAGCCTACAGGGAGGTGGTCAGTGAAATGGCAGTGTGGTGCCAGGACAACAACCTCTCCCTCAATGCCAGTAAGACATGAAGCTGATTGTGGACTACAGGAAACGGGGGTGTGAACATACCCACATGGACCGGGCTACAGTGGAGTGGATCGAGAGCTTCAAGTTCCTCTGTGTCCAAATCACTAAGATTTGGACAGCGCCTCTTCCCCCTCAGGAGGTTGAAAAGACTTGGAATAAGCCCTCAAATCCTCATAAATTCTACAGCTGCACCACAGAGCATCTTAACTGGCTGCATCACTGCTTGGTATGGCAACTGCACTGCCCTCGATCGCATGGTGCTATAGAGGGTGGTACGGACAGCCCAGTACATCATTTGGGGCTCCCTGCCATCCAGGACCTCTGTATCAGGCGTTGTGAAAGGAAGGCCTGAGAAATTGTTAAAGACTCCAGCCACCCAAACCATAGACTGTTCTCTCTGCTTCCTCATGGCAAGCGGTACTGGAGCAACAAACAAGTCTGACACCAACAGGCTCTTGAACAGCTTCTATCCCCAAACCAAGTAGCAAACTAAATAGCTAACAAAATGGATACAGACGGTCTGCATTAACCCTCCTATTTTTGCTCTGACTCTATGCACTCACAGATTCCTACACACTCACTAACACACTCCCACACAATTTGCTCTCACACACACACAACACGCAGACATTCCTACTGACTCTACACACACTCACATACAATCATAATATATACTGCTGCTACTCTGTTTATCATTTATACTGATGCCTATTCACCCTACTCCTATACATACAGTAACTACCCCTACCACTCCAGTATCCCTGCACATTGTAAATATGGTATTGGATCTGACCCTGTATATAGCTACTGACCCTGGAACTGACTGTATATAGCTTACTTACTTTGTGTTCTTTTTTTTATAATACTACTGATTACTGCATTGTTGGGAAAGAGCTTGCAAGGCATTTCACTGTACTTCCACATGACAATAACTTGAACCTAATTACACTCAAATTAAATGTGTCTCTAAATTCTCTTCCACATGGTAGCTTGTGTCAGTTCCAAACATTTTAAATTGCAAAATTTGTACCTTTTCAAACCTAGTGCTAAATAAGCCCCTGTGCATTTTTTATTTGGGCCTAAAATAAACAGCATAAAAGAAAGGCAAATCTTTCAAAGGGAAAACATGTACTGTAATGTATGTGATAGGCTATCATGCCATTTAGGTTTTATATTTATACAGTTAATCTGACACTGGCTACAACTCTAATCTAATGATTTCCCTGGAGACCTTTACTTGGAGTCAGGAGTTAAATGCAACCTCGTATTGTGAACAGACCATAAACCACAATGAGCACACCGGACATGCACACTCTACTGTACTCTGAGTGAGGGAGTCTCCCAAATGTACACACTGTTCTGCCCCATTTGGCTTGTAATGAAAGGACATAGCGTCTGCTGCTTCAATCAGGCAACAATAATGACCATTACCTCACATTAGCCAACCCTGTGCATATTGTGCTGGAGATCAGAGATGATGATTGGGTAAGCCCAGGCTGAAGAGTCTGCAGAGATAGGACCACAGAATTTCTTTCCAGTAACCAGGCAGTCAACTCCACAATAATGTTCCTTTCAGGTTACAAGTGTCCAGTCACATGTAGTGAGCTAACTATTTATTACAATGCCATTACTAATCTGTCTAAACTATTTTCCAGACTAAAATGCTCTAAGAACTATGTTTCACTAGCCTACACACACTTTGTTACCCAATGTACATTATTCGTGTTCACCGTGTAGGCTGTTAATTGATTTTACATGTTCACTTAACAGTATCCAAAAGGCCCGAGGGGAAATCAATAGTGCTTTTAGGTGACAGTAATACTCTGATCAATACTCGGTCAGTACACACACACACACACACACACATTTTCTTCCACTCATGAGGTTTATTGAACACCACACAAGCTGATTGTTCAGAATGTTCATCATGAAACATACAAACATAGTCTTACGTCAGGTGGCGTCACGCATACGAGTTACTCGTCCCCCAACTGACACTCAGTGCAGACGATTAGTCACGCTATCTGACGTAAGACAATGACATACAAAAAGACACTAAGTATATTCACATTCAAGCATTCAGACTGACTTTGTTAGTGCATGGTAAGGTAACAGTCAGCCGGTCCGGTCCAACAGACAATCTTTCATCTGAATCGATCTCCCATCAAATGTGACTTTGCCTTAGCAACAATGCCCCCATGCCTCGTTTTGTATAATTGTAGTCAAAGGCCTGATTGTGCTTTTAAAAGGCGTCTGCATGCTTCCCAGCCAAAACAGTTTGTGCATATATAATGACGGCACTGAGGTGTTTTTGTTCGTTTTGGACTTCAATTAAGTTTTTTTTACGGCTTTTCGGACACACAAAACAATGTTCTTGAGGCAAGCCAAAGTCAGTAGCCGAAGTCTATGCCTCTTGGTCGGTGATTGGTCAACAATAGGGATTCTAAGTCTTTGTTGTCATTCAACGAGACGACTCGTTTTCATGAAAAAAATTCTCATTGAAAAATAATGCACCAAACAGTTAAATGTAAAATTGCACAACTAAGATCTCCTTGGCAAAAACATAAAAATGAATGAACAATTTTTTTTTAGTTATTCTGACCAGTTTGAGGAAGTGTATACAACTAGTTTCAAAATGGACAAAATACTATTGTTGCTTTTTTTCAAGCAAAGGTCTTTTAAGGGAGTATGCGAGCACACTCATTCGGTTCTCCAAGCTGAGTTTGGCTAGGTGCTAGCTGAACTGAAGCATGCTGACGCCTTTATCTTCCACAATTACCCACATCCTGGTGATTGTGATGTGCTACTTTGAAAAGGTGTCTCAAATTTGCAGTAGTCAAACCCCAAACTCCCTTCAAGCTTAAAAATATGCTAATACGAATCATTGATTCAAATTATATACAGAGTAAAAAACATTAAGGACACCTGCTCTTTCCATGAGACTGACCAGGTGAATGCTATGATCCCTTATTGATGTAACTTAGGTTAAAGAAGGATTTTTAAACCTCGAGACAATTGAGACATGGATTGTGTATGTGTGCCATTCAGTGGGTGGTGAACTGGCAAGACAAAAGATTGAAGTGCCTATGAATGGGGTATGGTATTAGATGCCAGGCGCACCATTTGGGTCAAGAACTGCAACGCTGCTGGGTTTTTCCAAGCTCAACAGTTTCTTGTGAGTATCAAGAATGGTCCACCACCCAAAGGACATCCAGAAAATTTGAATCATTGGCGTTCACATGGGCCAGCATCCCTGTGGAACACTTTTGACACCTTGTAGAGTCCATGCCCCGAGGAAAGGTGTCCTTCGTGTTTTGTACAGTCGGTGTATAGAGCTTTTCTAGACACCCAAAGAGCTTTACATTGTAACGGGGCCACTCACCTCATCCACCACTATGACAAACCTTCAAGAGAAGGCGTGACACACATTCCCTGGATATATACTTTTTATCCACATGAGAGCGCTTCAAAGAAAGTAAAGTCATTTTCAGTGCAAATAAACTCCAAACCACATAAACCCAAATTATATTAGGTCAAACTCATCCATTGTTTTGCCATGATAAATAGTCAAACAGTAATACTAATTGTGGTTAATATTAAAGTAATTTGTCTGTAGACTAGAGTATGATTTAAGTTGTAACAGTTCGTCTTACTCCTCAACCACGCAGCTCTCTCTCTTTGTAATATTAGAAACATTCAAGTATGACCATTCAAGTCTTTTCTGAACACATTTTGGTATACATAAACAATGCCTTTATATCGATTACCATTTTTTTGTTTAAATATATATTATAATTTAAAAACAGCAGCAAAATAATGCCTTCTACATATGCAATATATTGGTTGCCAGTGTCACACACCCTGAGAATATTGACCTTAGAGGACGAGTTGGAGCAACTGCAGGAGCTCCCTTTGACCTTCCACCTCAAGTCTACAGACCTGAGTTGTCCCAACCCCTTCTCACCCTGGACCTCTAGGCTACAGACCTGAGTTGTCCCAACCCCTTCTCACCCTGGACCTCTAGGCTACAGACCTGAGTTGTCCCAACCCCTTCTCACCCTGGACCTCTAGGCTACAGACCTGAGTTGTCCCAACCCCTTCTCACCCTGGACCTCTAGGCTACAGACCTGAGTTGTCCCAACCCCTTCTCACCCTGGACCTCTAGGCTACAGACAAACCACTCTAGCCTGCCCCCTGCTGAAGGTTCCTGTCATAGTTCTTCTGGCAGATGCTGATGCGCTGGGTGAAGTACTCTGGGTCTGAGATGGCCTTGAGCAGGTCGTTCTGGACCAGACAGAGGTCATACAGCTCTGAGGTGGAGGCTGTGCGGGTCTCTGAGCCGTCTCGGTCTAGAAACACCTTCAGAACCATGGAACAAGAACAGAAACAACATGATATTTAATGCAAAAAAATTATCTGCAAGGGGAAACTAACCCACATCCATATGAGTATGCATAAACCATCCAAAAGCACATTAACCGAGGCAAAAACACACCTTTGGGTGGACAATGGTGTCTTTGTCATTCTGTCGAATGTTGTCATCAATGAAGATGTGCTGGACATCCTGGTCGAAGGGGTCCACCCACAGAGGTTTCCCTCCCAGGATGGAGTAGGTGTTCCTGGCCCACCTACAGATAGAGAGCCCAGTGTCCTGACTAGAGGTCGACCGATTAATCGGAATGGCCAATTAATTAGGGTCGATTTCAAGTTTTCTAACAATCGGTAATCGGCATTTTTGAACACCGATCACGGCAGATTACATTGCACTCCACAAGGAGACTGCATGGCAGGCTGACTATGTGTTGTGTGAGTGCAGCAAGGAGCTAGCTAGCATTAAACGTATCTTATAAAAACAATCAATCTTAACATAATCACTAGTTAACTACACATGGTTGATGATATTACTAGTTTATCTAGCTTGTCCTGCGTTGCATATAATCGATGTGGTGCCTGTTAATTTATCATTGAATCATAGCCTACTTCACCAAACGGTTATTTAACAAGCGCATTCGCGAAAAAAGCACTGTCGTAGCACCGATGTGTACCTAACCATAAACATCAACGCCTTTCTTAAAACCAATACACAAGTATATATTTTTAAACCTGCATATTTAGTTAATATTGCCTGCTAACATGATTTTCTTTTAACTAGGGAAATTGTGTCTCTTCTCTTGCGTTCTGTGCAATAGAGTCAGGCTATATGCAGCAGTTTGGGCCGCCTGGCTCGTTGCAAACTGTGTGAAGACCAACTTCGCCAAACGGGGGATGATTTAACAAAAGCACATTTGCGCAAAAAGCAAAATCGTTGCACAAATGTACCCAAACATAAACATCAATGCCTTTCTTAAAACCAATACACAGTATATTTTTTTAAACCTGTATATTTAGTTAAAAGAAATCCAGGTTAGCAGGCAATATTAAACTAGGGATATTGTGTCACTTCTCGTGTTAATTGCAGAGTCAGAATCAGGGTATATGCAACAGTTTGGGCCGCCTGGCTCGTTGCGAACTAATTAGCCAGAATTGTACATAATTATGACATAACATTGAAGTTACATCAATAAGGAATCATAGCATTCACCTGGTCAGTCTGTTATGGAAAGAGCAGGTGTCCTTAATGTTTTTTACTCTGTATATAAGTCGAATCAATGATTTGTATTAGCATATTTTTAAGCTTGAAGGGAGTGCAATGTAACAGGAATATTCAGACTTATGGATGCCACCCGTTAGATAAAATACAGAACGGTTCCGTATTTCACTGAAAGAATAAACGTTTTGTTTTGAAAATGATAGTTTCCGGAATTGACCATATTAATGACCTAAGGCTCGTATTTCGGTGTGTTATTATGTTATAATTAAGTATATGATTTGATATTTGATAGAGCAGTCTGACTGAGTGGTGGTAGGCAGCAGCAGGCTCATAAGCATTCATTCAAACAGCACTCTCGTGTGTTTGCCAGCAGCTCGTCCCTGTGCTTCAAGCATTGAGCGGTTTATGACTTCAAGCCTATCAACTCCCGAGATTAGGCTGGTGTAACCGATGTGAAATGGCTAGCTAGTTAGCAGGGTGCACGCTAATAGCGTTTCAATCGGTGACATAACTCGCTCTGAGACCTTGAAGTAGTTGCCGCGGCTTTTGTGGAGTGATGGGTAACTATGCTTCGAGGGTGGCTGTTGTCGATGTGTTCCTGGTTCGAGCCCAGGTGGTGGCGGGGAGAGGGATGGAAGCTATACTGTTACACTGGCAATACTAAAGTGCCTATAAGAACATCCAATAGTCAAAGGTATATGAAATACAAATGGTATAGAGAGAAATAGTCCTATAATTCCTATAATAACCTCAACCTAAAACTTCTTACCTGGGAATATTGAAGACTCGTGTTAATAGGAACCACCAGCTTTCATATGTTCTCATGTTCTGAGCAAGGAACTTAAAAGTTAGCTGTTTTACATGGCACATATTGCACTTTTACTTTCTTCTCCAACACTTTGTTTTTGCATTATTTAATTGAACATGTTTCATTATTTATTTGAGGCTAAATTGATTTTATTGATGCATTATATTAAGTTAAAATAAAAGTGTTCATCGTATTGTTGTAATTGTCATTATTACAAATAAAAAATAAAAAAAGTCAGATTAATCGGTATCGGCTATTTTTGGTCCTCCAATAATTGGTATCGGTGTTGAAAAATCCTAAATCGGTCGACCTCTAGTCATGACTACATCAACGAGACTGAAACTTTCATTGAGGACAATAAAGAAAGAACTTCTCGATTACAACTCAAACTTGGACTAAATTACCTATTGAAAGATGGATTTATGAGCTTGCACCTCCAATACTCGTGTGCCTTCATTGGTGTGATTTGGCTTGCCACTAGTTTTTTGGAAAAAAAGTCCACCTACCAGTCAAAATGGTCCTGGAAGCCCCCCAGGCACTGGACAGAGCTGAGGTACTGGTACAGGGCTCGCTCCCCGTCACGGGTCGACAGACGCTCCTCTGCCCGGGTCAGGACCGCCCCCTTCTTACTGCAGCGGATCTGGCCTGGCGTCTCATTCACACTCAGCTGGGGAGGGAGCAGAAAGAACACAGCTGGCTTTAGCATCTGTTATCTCTCTCTGACCAGCAGCGTATTAGAGATGTATCAGGTATCCAGCAGAAATGATGGAAATCCTCTGTAATTCAGCATAGCTATCATTTTAGAATCAGAGGAAACAATTAAGCTGACAGGTCATGCAAGTTCCAAACCTGCTAAATCAAATTATCTTCTTTCACCCTCAATCTCTGTGCCTTACACAAATAGCCCTTGACAGGAGACAGTTTGAATAAGTCATCATCTGGATGCTTCTTGTTTTTATTGCAGCTAACTGTGTGTGCCGTAGCAGACTTTGAGCCTCTTCCAAGCAGAAATCGACATGTTCTGCTCCAGTAAAAAAACAGGTACAAGAACACACTGAGGGGGCTGAGAAGAGACTGCAGGCACACTCTATACCCAGGGGAGTCACACCACCCACCCTACATCTCACTGTGAATGACTTTCTGAACAGGGCACTGTTCCAACATCTGAGAACAAGCTTACAGATCAGATTTTTGACCCCTATATCCCACTGCCACAACCTCACAAACACACAAGCCCAGATGCGCACACACACGAACTGTAGTCTTTCAGATGAAACAGACTTGGCCCAAGCTTAAAAATGGGTCTATAATTGTGATTGTGGTTGACCTCTTCAAATCAGGCAGAGGAGGAAGAACATAATTTCTCTCAAAGGACTATGACTCACTCTCAGTAGCACATCCACCTGTAACAGGGTGTCACCCTCTCAATGACAAGCTGCAACAGAGAGCAGCCCACAATGAGTAATGATTGCAAGTACTGGGCTATTGGCAGGTTAGCTAACAGTAGTGATTATGATAAGAGCAATGTACCCATTTAATATGGTAGCCTGTGAGTAAGAGCCTGGTAAAATGCCAGGACAACAGTCATTATTGCTACTGTCCTAGTGACACCACATCCAGCATCACACCCACAACCCAAAGCACTCATCAAAATGGTCAAAGACTCCAGTCACCCAAGTCACAGATATAGACTCTCTGCTACCGCACAGCAAGCGGTACCGGAGTGCCAAGTCTAGGTTCAAAAGGTTCCTTAACAGCTTCTACCCCCAAGCCATAAGACTGTTGAACAATTAATCAAATGGCCACCTGGACTATTTGCATTGACCCCCCCTTTTAGTTTTTTCACTGATGCTACTTGCTGTTTATTATGTATAGTCACTTTAACCATACCTACATGTACAAATTACCTCGACTAACCTGTACCCCAGCACATATCCCCTGTATATAGCCTCATCATTGTTATTTTATTGTGTCACTTTTATTTTTTACTTTAATTGGATTTACCTTAAGTGCTGGAAGGTCAGGGAAAAGTGGGTGGGAGCCCTGAGTAAGGGCACGGGACACTGCAGACAGCACGCGGGGAAGGTCAGAGCCAAAAGTGCGGAACAGGATAGCAAAGTCCCTCCCCTCCGCCACCAGGTCTTTCAGTAGCTGGAAGAAGGAGGGCAAGATCCAGTGGTACAGCTGCCCATCCTCCCCCTTCACAGCCAGCTCCTTGTCCCCCTTCAGCTCCTTCGGCCATCGCAGCATCGCCAGGTGCTCATCCAGCACGCCCCGGAACCGCCGACCTGCAGTGGAGCTGGTGAAACCTGTCACCCGGCCAAACTGGGAGTAGTAGCTGACAGCGCCCTCACATGGTGGAAGTAGGGAAGGTGAGTCACTCATCCACATCCACTTACCTACAGAGCAGATAAAGAAGCAGGTGTTAAGCAATTGCACACAACAATGACATCACCATGGCAGGTAGGCACAGTAGTGACTCCACTTGTTGAATTCTCATGTCATTTATAGAAAAAGGATAGAGGTGTGCCACGACATTGTAAGTGGTGCATTTGCTCCTTGAGAAATATTGTTTAATTTTCATAGGCCACGACTTCAAATAACACTGTCTACATGTAGGAACTAAGTGACCTTTTAGACTGAGGTCACCTGGCCCCTCAGATGCTTGTTACTTATATTACAACCTGGTCTTACCTTGTTTACTCATTTGTCCCCATGTCACTGTGGAAATAAAGTAATCCAAAGCTGCAATAGTTCCTTGACTTGTCACAGCATCAGACACCAAGATGGTGTTATTGAGGTCAACGTGAAGGACAAGCTTTTTCTTCTTTACGCACAACCCATGAGGGACAGACACTGTTCGGGCTTCTTCGGTGGCACAGCAATCGTTCGCATTTCCTTTGGAGTGTGGAGTCGGGTGCTTATCTGTCGCCGGGTCATGTCCATTACGACTGTCCTCATTGTTTAGAGAAGCTGAGGGATGATCACCTGTCTTGTCGCAGTATGCCATTATGTGGCTCCACTCTCGAATTATCGGTTGTGGAAACCTGATTTTCTTTGACTAACGTTGGCTTGCTAACCAAGTTGTCATTGATAATAGCCAGAGGGTTAAGGCAAGTGACTGAAACCAGAACCTCTTCGTCCACAACAGTAGCTGTATTTGTAGCTAACTAGCTACATGGCTATAAGACAGCTATTACACTTGTTAAAACAGGTTCTTTTTGCAAAACATATTTTAAAAGAGCTGTCTAAGTTGGTACAACTAGTCACATAAAAATACCACACTCCGGCTTTTCCGTCGACTCAGCACCAGAAAATGTTTTTACTTCCTTATTCTTTAACGCCGTTTCTTCTTCTCTTACTGTTGTGTGGCGTCTGCAAGTAAATACAGTAAGAAGCGCCATCTAGAGGAGCAGTGCAGGTTGGAGTACCAACAACTTCACAAAACATACACATACTGAGGCTAAAAAGAAATATCTGATTTGGTGAAAAATTAAACGTTCCCAAACTATTCTCTGCCAGGAAACTTCATTCACGTTACTACTGAATCAGTGTGTACACAAACAACCTTTTAGCGCTTCTCAAAAAAGGGTTTTATTTATATTAAACCATTTATTATATTCACAGCAGCATTCTCATTAATCCCGACTTTATATATGCAGTCCATTACAAAGGAAGGGAGGAGAGGGGTGTACAAGACAGTCCACTCAAACAGAAATAAAGATATGTAGCAGGAGAGGTAACCGCATTCTATTCTAGTGCTACTGTGTATCAACATGCACATTTCAGTGTATATTAAGCCGGTATCTTGTCAAAAATTGCATCCACAGGATTGGATAATTTACCAAGTAAATATAAAATAAATCTAAAGGAAAGCAACTAAATCCAGGTGAGTATGAAAGTAGTAAACAGAAAGACAGTAACTTGTTAAAAACTTAAAACAGTAGACTCGGTGAAATGTCGTGGCCATAAGCAGCACCAGAGGGATGAGCGAGATGCAACACTTTTGTATTTATTAGGGACCCCACCATGCAACACCTTGCTCTCACACGGTCATACTGTGTATCTGCATGGGTTCGCTTCAAGCTGTTCACAGTGTGGTAGCCAAGGCCCCAAAACAGCAGAGAAACTTAGCCTAGCGTGGCCACACTCAGTTTCAGAATTAGACCCACTATGCCATTTACTCTCTGCATCGGTCACACCGCTGAGTCTACCTTAAATTTCTGCACCGTCACACTTTTACATCAATTGCTACAATTTCAACCCAGTTTACAGAATCCAACAGAAATTACAAAACACATCAGACCAGGCAATACCTCAATGAGAAGTATCAAATAAAAACAAATGCTTGCTTACACACACACACACACATCTCCCATCCTCCCACCTCACGTTTTCCCCTCATTCACAACAGGTTGTTGTTCTGGGGGGTGAATTAGTTTGGTGTTGGCGACTTCCCTTTGTGACCTCTGAGCCAAAGCATGATCATGGGATAAATAGGTGTCATTTAAAGTGGCGTTTTAGGGGATACCCAAACAAAGGTGCATTCTATCAGCCAACAATGGGCTGCAACCCAGAGGCTCTAGGACAACAGGAGTGTGGAGGCTTTTGTTGTATGTGCAAACATGCCATTTGTATGCGTGTGTGCGCTTAGTATGTGTAAGGAAATACATTGCATGGATATTACTACATATACAGCATGAGTTGGTCTGGATCGGTTGTTGTGTAAATACAGATGAACGTGGAAAATGTGTGAGTCTTGTGCTGGTACATGTGCTGGTCTTTCGGCCACAGAACCAGTTCTTTAATTTCTAGCATTGCACCAGTGAGGGACACCCTAAAGATGCCGAGTTAATTAGTATGCACTGAAGTGTCTTTTACTGAGGAGAATATTTCCACAACTGGAACTTTACGCCGTGTCGGTTGCGCCTCAGCTATGCCCTAGTCCACCTCCTCCATGTTGCTGTAGGACGGAGTAGCACATTCTCCAGAGTGTGCAAACAGCTCAGAGGTCACTTCTGGGGTCAGCGGAGGGGGTCCTTCAGGGTCCAGGTCTGTCCCAAAGAGGGCCTGGCTAGAGGCCTGTAAAATAAACCAGTGTAAATCAATCATGCCTTTTCTGGACCAGCTCCCTAACAGGAAGACCAGACCTGTCTGTAAACAATGCAAAAGCAAAAACACTGGACTGACAGTCTGACCACTCCTTGCAGCAAAAATAAAAGCTGGGAAAACATAACAATTTCCATGTTTGAAATAATATCTGAAAGATTCCCAACAGTAACTCATTGAAAAATAATATTAATTAACACAGCATAAGGTTGACAATTTAAGTGCTTGTTTATTGGAGCATCATTGAGATTGAAGTACCTGAACAAATTGCTGGGGAAATGCATTTCTTTTTAAATAATAGCAACTATTCTAATGACAGAGCGCTCTTAAAAGGAAAAATCTACCTAAAATCTATATCTTTTGGTATTTATTTCATTCGTCCATTGTTGATATAGTCCCAAAATGTTTTGCATGTCAGCGATTACATTTTCAAGATGCATCTTTCAAAATACAGCCGGTATAATTCATTGTAAGAATGAGATGAAATACATACTGCATACCATCAAGGTTGCATAAATCAATGTATATGTGCCCAGACACATACTGGGAATTTAAAGCAGATATAGTGACTAGACTCAGCTCTGAAAACACACCTACAAGGGAGAGACATGACAGAATGCACTGTGAAATCCCTAAGACTTGAACATATCACTACAACACTGTTACAGGGCGTAGTCTATATACCAGCAGCACCGATAATCATGAAACGTTGGAGCAACTTATATTGAGAGACGGACAGCCTCTGTCCTAGTGTCATTAAATCCCTGCTAAGCTAGGAACTGTTTAAACTGTACATTAGTGCACTTCTCAAACAGTCATAAAGCTCGGACAATGCTAGCTACTTCACCAGTGTAATGTAAAGCAGCACATTAAAAAGATTACTTCTGCTTTAATGGCTTTCATGAAACAAAGAGAAAACAGTTCCAATACAAGTATGACAGGGATAAGTCAAATTAATGGGCAGAAATAAACAAACCTGCTGAATTAAGAGCTGTTGACTACATAAAATCTAAAATAATCAGCAATGTGACAAACAGGAAAAAGCTAAGGCATATAATAGCTTAGTGAGTCTATAACACTTCATTGAGAAGGCAAAAACACAATGTTAACTGTCTTCAGGCTACAGTACAAAGTCATGACTGTACAAGCAAGCAGATATCGCCAACATACAAATGACCAGGGTGGTGTTAAGGAGGACATTTCTGAGTGCAGTTCTACCCCTTATTATTACAGTAGTACTTCAACGCTATAGCCTTCAAGTCAACTCAGCAGCATTACTTGTGCAAAAGATGGGCCTATCCATTTCTAAATGTGCATTTCATATTTTAGTACAAAAAAACCTACATGGTGAGAGACTTGGGAGGAACACAAATAAAGGGGAGAGTACAGTTGAGACCTGTTTTCGTATGTTGAACTAGAATATAGGGTAGTTTAGAAGGGCCTAAATTATGGACTGCAGTACGCAACAAAAAAAGTCAACTAGGCAAAGCCATGCTGAGCAAAGTAACTATTTTGTTTAATTCAACCTTTATTTAACTAGGCAAGTCAGTTAAGAACAAATTCTAGTAGCAGCTCAGTCGGTTTCTCTTTAACGATGCATAGAATTAAAGGATTAAAGGATGCCATGTGTATACTTTTGTTTAATTTCAAAGTGTTTAGCAGAATGTTAATTTATAGGCCATCTACAAATACTAAACAATAAAAAATACATAAATAATGGCAGACAATTTAAAGTGCAATAAATTTGACTTAATTTCTCAGTGTATAAGCTTTCATGTGCATCTGTATTGGGGTGTGTATGTAATGGGGTGTGAGACTGGCCACTTAGCCCCAGTTGGCTCAGTAGAGCAGGGGGTAGATCAGGTCCAGGAACAACGCTAGCAGAGCAGCCAAGGTGCCCAGGACCAAATATCGTACGCAGTCATCATCGGAATAATCTGAGATCCTTTGGCGCCGCCGTCGCACCTGCCCCTCCACCCCCTCCTCCTCCCTCCTCCTGGCTGCTCTTCTCCCCAGGCTGGTGCGGAACAGGCCCCGGGGGCCCTCTTCAAGACCCTCTTCTTCCTCCTCCAGTTCCTGCCATATTAGAGAGGCCTGCGATGGCGGAAACCTGTGTCAGCTTCTGGGAAAGGCTTGGTTCTAAAGCACAGTCCCCTCACCACAGCCAGACTTCCAGGGGCAGGGGTCGGCAACAGGTGGTTTCTTTTGGCCACCCAAAGGGGAGGGGGGAATTCAGCATAATCAATGATTGTTCTTTTCAAACAATCATTTCAATCTCTTTGTGGACTTAGTTGTAGTCAATTTGCTTTGGAAATTATGTTCCTGCCCCCCGACCATCCACTTTATCAAAAATCGTCCAACAGCTGAATGGAGTTGCCTACCCCTGCCATAGGGTCAAGGACAAGCCAGACTCTTTCAAGGAATACATTACTGGGGTTCTGACTAATTAGCCAAGACGCCCCTCACTTATTCATATGGCATACACAGCATGAGGACAGCTCAGAGCGATGTGAGAGGGGTGCTTTTCTCAAGAGTTAGCTAATAGATTAATTAAATCACACATATTTAGACAGTTTATATTGGGGGGTTGGAATCTAATGAGTTCAAGAGAAAATGTACCATACACCTAATCTTTCTCATAGGCATGAACAGACCACTTGCACAAAAGTTTGACTTGATGGTGAATACACACAGCCCCAACTTATTAATACTGGCAATGAACTTCGTTTTCAGCATTTGGACAGAATACAATACATCTTAAATGTCAATACAGATCAGACCAAAGAGTCAGAAAGCCAATGTCTGTCACGGTAAAATTGTGCATAGGATAATAAGTTGTTAGTGTGAACAGATTTTTCTCCAAGCACCTATTCAACTTTGATACAAGACTAGATGTTTCCAACACTTTTGATGAACAAACCAATGGCCTTGAGAGCAATGAAATTAGATTAAACCTCTTACTCTCATCCATAGCTTTAGAAGCAGACACACACATTAGCCCCTTGGCATCGGAGATCATTTCTCTAAAAGGACCACAAGCAAGCAATCAAATATCTCCCCATGAAGAGGAATAGATCAACACAGTACTACATTTCTTACTCAAGTGGTGAACATGTAATAAAAATTGTTGGAAAAAAATTACAATATACCCCAATAAATTTTAATTGAATATACTCCTGCTGCACTACACCTTGAAGATGCTTTCCTCCTACCACCATATAATGGATCCTGGGGAGGGGTCTCTGAAAGGTAAAGATGGGCACTCTCACCTGGCTGGCGGTGGCTCCTGCAGTGGTGGGGGACTCGACCCCGAGCGGCCCTAGGAAGCGAGGTGGTCGTTCCACGGGGGAGTTGCGGCGGCGGTAGAACAGCACGTAGGCGTAGCGTGTCACCACCTGGTTCTCCTCAACTGTCGTCACTGTGCTGTCATCAAACAGACGCCAGCCTGGGTAAGAGAAAGGACGAGGAGTTTAGTTTAGTTCTCCCCCAAGTACATTAGTGTGAACAAAACACAACAAACATATGTTTAAACCAATGTTTGCCATGGACAGAAATACAATATACAACGAGTATACAGTACCAAACATTAGGTACACCTTCCTAGCAGAGTTGCACCCCCCTTTTGCTCTCAGAACAGCCTCAATTCAACAGGGCATGGACTCTAAATGGAGTTCCACAGGGATGCTGGCCCATGTTTACTCCAATGATTCCCACAGTTGTGTCAAGTTGGCTGGATGTCCTTTGGGTGGAGGACCATTCTTGATACATACGAGAAACAGTTGAGCTTGAAAAAACCCAGCAGCGTTGCAGTTCGTGACACAAACCGGTGCGCCTGGCACCTACCCTGTTCAAAGGCACTTAAATATTTTCGCTTGCCCCTTCATGTCTCAAGGCTTAAAAATCCTTCTTTAACCTGTCTCCTCCCCTTCATCGACACTGATTTAAGTGGATTAAACAGGTGGTCTGAGTATCCCTCACCTGGTCTGAGTATACACTGATAATTTGTTGTATTCTCAGTGTATACTAATGTGATGCCTATTTCAGTCAACCACTCACCGACATCACTGCGCTGGCTGTTCTGGGCACTGGGCAGGCGTGCGTAGGCTGTGTAGTGACCTCCGATCATACCCCCGTAGTGATTAATGACAGCATAGAGGTCATAGATTGGCGGCTGCTGCATGTCATCCTTCTGACCAATACAGAACTTACTGAGGTCCAGGTTCCTGAAAGACAAGAAAACATGCCGTGAAAACCTTGTCGTATTTGAGGGAATTCAACCCAAGTCATCGAGTGGTGTGAAGGGTAGTATAAAGGGTGTGATATATTAAAGGGATAGTTCACCCAAATTACACAATTATATATCGGTTTCTTACCCTGTAATCTATGGACAAGGTATGACAGCAATCCATGCTTTGGTTTAGTTTCCCTGGCACCGTTTCCACGTGCGAACGTTTTAGCATTTGTGGCACAAATCCCATTCAAGTCATGGGACAGATATGAGCTTTTTTTTATGCATTATGTTCAAATAATCTCTCCACAATCAATGTGACACTTTGGATGATTTAGACATGAGCAAAAAAATGCTAGTAGCAGTCCCACGGCTTGAATGGGATTCGTGCCACAAATGCTAAAACGTTAGCGTGTGGAAACAGTGTCAGAAAACTAAACCAAAGCATGGATTGCTGTAATACCTTGTCCCATAGACTGCTTACAGGGAAAGGATATAAATATCTTGGAATTTTAATTGATGACGGCCTCTCTTTTAAATTGCATATTCAACAACGTACAAAAAAAATTGAAGCTGAAATTGGGATTTTATTTTAGGAATAAGGCCTATTTTTTATTTTGAAGCCAGAAGGAGGCTGGTATCAGCTACATTTATGCCCTTACTAGACTATGGGGATATTTTATATACGAATGCTTCCGTTCAGTGTTTGAGATCAATTGACACTCTTTACCATAGCACTTTGAGATTTATTTTAAACTGCAAAACCCTTACGCACCACTGCACTTCGTATACCAGGATTGGCTGGCCTTCTCTCGTAGGCTCAGTCACTGGTATACTTTTATTTACTAAGCCATTTTGGGTTTACTACCTTTTTATTGTTCAGAAATGTGGTGGGTATTCTCTTCGTTCGCTGGACTTTATCCTGCTAACTGTTCCAAATGTCTGAACTGAATTTGGTAAAAGGGCTTTTATATACTCTGCGCCATCGTCTTGGAACACCTTACAAAATACTTTTAAAATGGAAGAACTTGTCCCGATTGGTGTTTTTAAATCACTGATGAAGGATTTTGAGGCTGATTCCCTGACCTGTCAATGTTTTTAATTTGCTGTTTTATACTCTTGTGAATTCAATGGTTTTTACTAAATTACTTGTAGTTTTTCATGTTGTCTGTCTGTAATCTTTTGTAATGACTTGGTGCTGCCTATCTTGGCCAGGGCGCTCTTGAAAAAGAGATTTTAATCTCAATGAGCCCTACCTGGTTAAATAAAGGTTAAATAAAATAAATAAAAAAGGAAACCAATGAGTAATTTTGTTATTTGGGTGAACTGACCCTTAACGTCTGTGTATGTCATTTTTACCTGACAGGGAAGTCGACCATGTCATTGATCTTGTCCCTCCAGATGAAGCTGCGGAAGGAGAAGCGCTTGAGCTGGATGATGAGGACGTTGGGCAGACGCCACAACAGCAGCTGCTTGGAGGCTTCCCTGTGCTGCTGGCACTTTGGACAGTACCTGAGAGAGAGAGAGAGGAGCGGGAGAGTTCCTGTTAGCTTTGTAATCCATCAAAACAATTGCGAAATCAGTAAGAGAACAATGACGATGTTAACTGTGCATCATTGCTTTATGTGACTGTAGGGCCACATTTGAGTATGTGCACGTGTTAGTGTATGTTGAAGGCTATGTTGATATGTGTGTGTTGTTCCTACCAAGCCTCCTCTGGTGCCAGCACCTCAGGCCTAGTGAAGAGGTTAAGGCACTGCTCCAGGGTGAAGTGTCCAGCCCTGGCCGTCTCACTGACCGACCCAGGGTCCTCCTTAAAGTCCAGCTCCTTGGACCGGACCAGCACATACTCCTTGAGACGCTCGTTGTTCTTCCACACTAGTGCCAGGGTGGATTCGTCAGGGAGGTCCAGAACAGCCTCTTCTAGAGGAGGGAAAGACATGACAAACACTGAAAAATACATATTGTAAAAGGAATAATGTTGAATAATACACGGCAGATCAATGCGTTTCTGCTTTGTCTTACATTAGGGGTAAAGGATGGGTATGGGATAGTGACCTATCAGGCCCTTGTCTTACCCCTTTCCTCCAGTTTCTGCTCCTTGCTGTTGGAGTCGAGGATGGAGATGTAGAACTGAGAAGCGTGGCTGGACGCAGATTCTGATGGTTGCTGGTAGCCTGTCACTGCAGCTAGACACACAAACAGTAGAAAACACAGTCACAAACCACAGAGTGACGGGATTAAACAATGAAAGATATATATGGTCAGGTGAAAAATCGAATGGAAAAAGTGGAAGTTAAAAACAACATTATCGATAACTCCATGACAGACTATGCTTGCATTTACCTTCTGGCCTGACAGCCTTCTCACAGGAGGTCTCCTTCTCTCCCTCGGGGTCGTGGGAGCAGGAGGAGGGCTCAGAGAAGCCAGAGTCTATGGTGCGGGTGGAGAGGGCGTCTGGATCTCCGGCTGGGTGTGCTGAAGCCTGGGCTGTTTCTAATGGAGACTCAGGGACCAGAAAGGGGCTCTCCTGATCAGAGTCCCCCACCCCACCGCCCCTAGCTTCATCCCCTGGCCCCACACCATCAGGGGTCTCTGCTGGAGGGGGGAGGTCAACACGGCACTGGGTGCCCTCTGGGGACGTTCTGCCAGACTGGAAGGGAGGCTGGAACACGTTCACTGAATACCTACACAGAGAGATGGGGAAAGGGGTGTGAACATAGGAATCAGTGACAGTCCAACAATGACAAAATTAGCATGTTGTATTGACTAGGGATGTGACAAATTTAAAAATGTTAATGTTGAAACTGCCATTTATGCATTATTTAGCCACCGAGAGTTGACCTCCATGCCCCCGCTGAAATCTAATTGGCATAATAAAAATGTCCTTCAAAATATGTCTGATTAAGCTAGAGGTATGTTTTTGTATGGGCTCATCTAAAAACGGTACCGCCAATCAACCTCTATCTGCAGCGTCAGAACAGTTTGGCTACACACTAATAAGACCCCTCTATGGAAATCTGAGACTGACGAACGCGCGTACATGTCGGTTGTTTTGCTTTAGGACCCCCAAAGTCTAACAAAACTCATCTGTAGGTAGCCCGGTACCACGGATTACAAAGGGAAAACCAGCCACGTTGCGGACTCCGACGTCTTCCTCCTGGACAAGCAAAACACGTTCTTTGCCCGCTTTGATGAAAACACAGTGCCACCAACGCGGCCCGCTCCCGAGGACTGTGGGCTGTCATTCTCCGTGGCCGACTTAAGTAAGCCATCGGAGTGTTTAGGGACATATTCAATCTCTTCCTATCCCAGTCTGCTGTCCCCACTTCAAAATGTCCACCACTGATCCTGGACCCAAGAAAGCAAAGGTAACTCAGCGAAATGACTATCGCCCCATAGTACTCACCTCTGTCATCATGAAGTGCTTTGAGAGGCAAGGATCATATCACCTCTACCTTACTCCATAGACTCACTTCAATTTGCATACCGCCCCAATAGATCCAAAGACTACGCAATCGCCATCACACTGCCCTATCCCATCTGGACAAGAATGCTGTTCATGGACTACAGCTTAGCATTCAACATCATACTACCCTCCAAGCTCATCATTAAGCTTGGGGTCCAAGGCCTGAACCCTGCCCTGCACAAATGGGTCCTGGACTTAATAATAAATAATAATATATCCCATTTAGCAGACGCTTTTGTCCAAAGCGACTTACAAGTCGGCTGGGGCCACTACTTTTACATATGGGTGGTCCCAGTGGGAATCGAACCCACGACGCTTGGCGTTGCAAGCGCCATGCTCTACCGACTGAGCCACACAGGACCCTACTTCCTGACGGGGCACCCCTAGGTGGTGAAGGTTGGAAACAACACCTCCACTTCGCTGATCCTCAACACAGGGGCCCCCCCTGTACTCCCTGTTCACCCATTACTGTGTGGCCAAGCACACCTCCAACTCAATCGTCAAGTTTGCAGACGACACAACAGTAGCAGGCCTGATCTCCAACAATGACGAGACAGCCTACAGGGAGGAGGTGAGGGCCCTGGGAGTGTAGTGCCAAGAAAATAACCTCACTCAACGCCAACAAAAACAGCAGAGGGAGCACCCCCCTGTCCACATCGATGGGACCGCAGTGGAAAATGCGGAACGCTTCCGTGGCGTACACATCTCTGACACTCTGAAATGGTCCACTCACACAAACAGTGTGGTAAAGAACGCACAACAGCGCCTCTAAACTCTGGAGGCTGAAGAAATTCACCTTAGCCCCCAAGACCCTCACAAACTTTTACAGATGTAACATTGACACCATCCTGTCGGCTATATCACCACCTGGTACTGCAACTGCACTGCCCGCAACCACAAGGTTCTGCAGAGGGTGGTGCATCACCGGGGGCAAACTACCTGCAGCACCCAATGTCACAGGAAGGCAAAAAAGATAAACCACTCAAGTCACAGCCTTCTCACCCAGAAGGCGAGGTCAGAACGGCTGGAGCCAAGAGACTGAAAAACAGCTCCTATCTTAAGCCCATCAGACTGTTAAATAGCCATCACTAGCCAGCTACCAACCAGTTACTCAACCCTGTTCTTTACCACACTGTTTGTGTGAGCTTGGAACACAACCGCTTCGCTATATCTGCAATAAAGTCTGCTGAATGTGTGTATGTGACCAATAAAATTTCATATGGATTTACTAGTTAAAAAAATGTAATGGAAGTATATATGGAAGTAGTTTTGTGCCAAAACAATTGGTTAAATATGGAGAAGAAAATTAACAATTCCAGACAATTAAAAAAATACAGTCAAAAGTTTGGACACAACTACTCATTCAAGGGTTTTTCTACATTGTAGAATAATAGTGAAGACATCAAAACTAAGAAATAAAATAAAATGTAGTGACCCAAAAAAAAGTGTTAGATATAAATATATTTTATATATTTGAGATTCTTCACAGAAGCCACCCTTTGCCTTGATGACAGCTTTGCACACTCTTGGCATTCTCTGAACCAGCATGGCAACCACAGCATTCTGCCATCTCATCTGGTTTGCGCTTAGTGAGAGTATCATTTGTTTTTCAACAGGACAATGACCCAACACACATCCAGGCTGTGTAAGGGCTATTTGACCAAGGAGGAGAGTGATGAGTGCTGCATCAGATCACCTGGCCTCCACAATCACCTGACCAAATTGAGATTGTTTGGGATATTGGACTGCTGAGTGAAGGAAAAGCAGCCAACGAGTTCTCAGCATATGTGGGAACTCCTTCAAGACTGTTAGAAGAACATTCCAAGTGAAGCTGGTTGAGAGAATGCCAAGAGTGTGCAAAGCTTTTCACCTAATTCTCTCATTCTGAAAATTAACCAAATTAACCACATACTGTTAGTTAACAGATAGTGGTTAGTTCGTTAGCTAGTTAACATTTCACACAGATTGCCAGGGTCCAGTAAGCAACTAATGCGTTATAACTTGAGGAACGGCAAGGAGTCATATACCAGTTAATACTATAGCGAATTGGTTAGATTACTAATGTTAGCTCATCTGATGTTGTAACTTCAGCTAGCTAATGTTAGCTGTGTGGCTTTATTAGCAAGCAAATTTTCACACCATAAACTCAATTATTTGATCTGGTGAGTTGGCTAATGTTGCTCAAAATGTATCTGGCTAGCTAACGGAGAATTAGATCCAGCTAGCAAGATACTTAACCATGCTAATACTTGTTCCACCACACTTTCTCCCTCACCTCAAACTTTCCAAATGCCAGATGTTTTTCGGTTACAGCTCATGAAGTACGCTTCATCACCTTCTCACCCCAGTCTCCGTGGTCAGGCTTCTCACCTACCTCTTCGTTATCGTTCAGGGATCGCGCTGCTGTAACTGCCTTTCTACTCTATGCTGTCTTTCCAGAGTGCGCTCTGATGGTGTAACTAGCAAATTGGTTGTCTCTTCACTCTTCAGTCACTTGTTGCGCTGCATTCTGTTGTTAAGTAAACGATTGGCTGAGCCTTAGATACAGCCAGTACTGCTCCAAACGCTCATCACTCGATAGCTTACAACCAGTAGTGATCCAACCCCCCCCCGCCAAACTTTTCTCATGGGATCTACACGAATCAGGTAGATCACATAATTTGGATTCAAAACGGCGAATTTCACCGAAAGGTGACTAGTTTGCATCCCTACTAATGTGATTAGTAAGAAATTAGCTTTACATAAAGTAAATATATGCTGATATGCTAATATTTAGTCCTGCAGTTATGTCTGTAATGTTGACAGACATGAGTACTGTTCCCCCCCACGTTAGTTGCCGAGATTCAAAGAGGGATAGTCAATGGAGAGCGCTGCAAAGATAATTAGAAGAGCATACACAGATATAGACCGAGACAGACAGCAGGTAACCTAGTGGTTAGAACGTTGGGCCAGTAACCGAAAGGTTACTAGATCGAAACCCCAAGCTGTAAAATGTACAAATCTGTTGTTCTGCCCATGAACAAGGCAGTTAACCCACTGTTTCTGAACTCTGTAATATGGTCGCGATGCCCCAAAACTGTCTTTGTGGGCAAAACTCGCATTGACAGAGCAGCCAGTACGGCAGTAGCCACATTCAATGAGGGAGTCACTGCTATAACAAATGCAATGAATAAAATTGTGCATTGGTGACTTTGGTGACACTGGAGCAATCAGAGAGGAGTTGAGAGCCAATGGTGCTTCAATGGAGTGTGCCAAACGTAGGAACAGGTCCCATGACTCAGTCAAGCAAGTAAAGCGTCACCAGCAACAACTCATTGGGCCTTACATATGGGGCAGGCATAGATAATTCATGTTCTGCACATTTCAACAGCCATACAAAATCCTTGTATGTGACAAATTGAGCAAAGTGAGGAGAATTTACCCAAAACTTCATATTTGCCGAACAGACCAGTATTCAAAGCATATGCTCTATTGATTGAAACAAATGTATTAAACGTGCCAATGTATTTGTAAAAGGTATATTTGATGTTTATTTGTCAGTTTAGAAGTAATCTATGAATTAGAGTTTAATTAAATGTGACATATTTATGGAAAGTACATTTTAATTGCATTAGCCTATCTTTATTGGACGTACATTCCCATTATTCCACACAAAGGTTCTTAGGTCTTATACAGTGGGGCAAAAAAGGATTTAGTCAGCCACCAATTGTGCAAGTTCTCCCACTTAAGATGAAAATTACAGGCCTCTCATTAAGTACACTTCAACTATGACAGACAAAAAATCCAGAAAATCACATTGTAGGAATTTGATTGTATTTATTTGCAAATTATGGTGGAAAATAAGTATTTGGTCAATAACAAAAGTTTCTCAATACTTTGTTATATACCCTTTGTTGGTAATGACAGAGGTCAAATGTTTTCTGTAAGTCTTTCACACATTGTTGCTGGTATTTTGGCCCATTCCTCCATGCATTTCTCCTCTAGAGCAGTGATGTTTTGGGGCTGTTGCTGGGCAACACGGACTTTCAACTCCCTCCAAAGATTTTCTATGGGGTTGAAATCTGGAGACTGGCTTGGCCACTCCCGGACCTTGAAATGCTTCTTACGAAGCCACTCCTTCGTTGCCCGGCGGTGTGTTTGGGATCATTGCTGAAAGATACAGCCACATTTCATCTTCAATGCCCTTGCTGATGGAAGGAGATTTTCACTCAAAATCTCACGATACATGGCCCCATTCATTCTTTCCTTTAAACGGATCAGTCGTCCTGGTCCCTTTGCAGAAAAACAGCCCCAAAGCATGATGTTTCCACCCCCATGCTTCACAGTAGGTATGGTGTTCTTTGGATGCAACTCAGCATTCTTTGTCCTCCAAACACGACGAGTTGAGTTTACAAAAAAAAGTTATATTTTGGTTTCATCTGACCATATGACATTCAATCTTCTTCTGGATCATCCAAATGCTCTCTAGCAAACTTCAGACGGGCCTGGACATGTACTGGCTTAAGCAGGGGGACACGTCTGGCACTGCAGGATTTGAGTCCCTGGCGGCGTAGTGTGTTACTGATGGTAGGCTTTGTTACTTTGGTCACAGCTCTCTGCAGGTCATTCACTAGGTCCCCCTGTGTGGTTATGGGATTTTTGCTCACCATTCTTGTGATCATTTTGACCCCACGGGGTGACATCTTGCGTGGAGCCCCAGGTCGAGGGATATTATCAGTGGTCTTGTATGTCTTCCATTTCCTAATAATTGCTCCCACAGTTGATTTCTTCAAACCAAGCTGCTTACCTATTGCAGATTCAGTCTTCCCAGCCTGGTGCAGGTCTACAATTTTGTTTCTGGTGTCCTTTGACAGCTCTTTGGTCTTGGCCATAGTGGAGTTTGGAGTGTGACTGTTTGAGGTTGTGGACATGTGTCTTTTATACTGATAACAAGTTCAAACAGGTGCCATTAATACAGGTAACACGTGGAGGACAGATTAGCCTCTTAAAGAAGAAGTTACAGGTCTGTGAGATCCAGAAATCTTGCTTGTTTGTAGGTGACCAAATACTTATTTTCCACCATAATTTGCAAATAAATGTATTAAAAATCCTGCCATGTGATTTTCTGGATTTTTTTTCTTCTTATGTCTGTCATAGTTGAAGTGTACCTATGATGAAAATTACAGGCGTCTCATCTTTTTAAGTGGGAGAACTTGCACAATTGGTGGCTGACTAAATACTTTTTTGCCCCACTGTAGGCAGACTTTGAGAGGCTTTAAAAAATATATAGTGTGTCATTTTGTGTAAATATATGCAAAATATGCATCAGTCATACATGAAGTGTTTTTTAAATAATTCCATGAAATGACCATATTTTGATAAAATGATCTGTAAAAGCCTGACCATTGATTGTCTTATCACAAAAGCATTCTGCCTCGAAGCAATGTGTTAAAATCAGATTCCCATAATAAGCAAATTAGCGCATATTTAAGGACAGTTTGTCTCATTTGCATAAAACTTGTAATCCAATAATATATTGTATTTGTGTATACTTTCAACTGGTAAAGATTCAGTCTGATGAGAGTAAAGAAAAAAAATCCCTATTAGCCTATGGTGCCTGGCCTTAACACTTTTTTGGTTACTACATGATTGCATGTGTGTTATTTCATAGTTTATGTCTTCACTATTATTCTACAATGTATTGCCATACAGAACTTCAATGCTGTCGCTTCACTGTCTAACTCTCTGCCATTCTTCCAACTTAACGATGAAGTGCGGATCGCTTTCTATCCCTGGTAACTCATTTGAAAGATGCCTATCTTCTCCTACTAACATACAGCATTGTTGTGTTAGGCATTTCTTACGATGTACATATGATGATAATCGGGACCTGTTAATGGTATTTTGCGATAACTGCACTGTGATTTTAAATTTGTAATTTTTTTTGATCAGTTTCAGGTTAAGGTCAATGTTAACCTCAAATTAATTTAAATGTCACACCCCCAGTATTGGCATCTATATTTGATTTTATAAAGAGCAGCATTCATATCATCCATCGACTTGGGAGATCCCAGTGGTACCTTGAGTATCCTTCCAGCAGCTGGGACAGACGGGTGTAGGTGAGTCTGGACTCGGGGACGCTGACCAGGAAAGGAAGCCCCACGTTCTCCATGTTGGGGTGACACAGACTCTTGTGGTTGGACCAGTGATTTTTCTGGCAAGCCCTGAAACATGAAGGAAAAAAGTTTGGTTTTTCACAAGTTAGGAATCATTTAGGAGACAAAGGGAAATAGTTGTGAAATAGTTATCCTGTGTCATTGTGTTTTTATTGGTAGAGAAACTCAATTGCCTCGCAACATTAGTGCCAGTGTTGACTCACTGATTGCAGTAGCCTACGCGGTAGCAGCGGGTGCAGCGTTTCAGCTTCTCCTCCTCTGAGAGGGGAGGCTTCAGGCAGGCAGCACACTTCGAGATGGGGATACTGGGGACCTGAGGCCTCTGGAGGGGTGACAGACACACAGATGTGACTTAAACACAGATACTAGGTACTTCTGTCATAGTTCCGTATTGCTTAAAATAGGAAGGCTAGGGAATTGAAGGTTCCGTTTACCTGCTGGACTCTGAGCACCACCACCCTCTCCTTGGCCAGCTCTTTAGATAGCACCTCGAAGCAGAAGAGCATGTCTGAAGAGGAGACCGTGTCCAGGGAGTGGGAGGGGAGGAAAATCCTGTGGAAGCGACTCTTCACCACCTCTGCCAGTCTCAGGTTCTCTGCCTTGATCCTCACACTCCGAGAGATTGACTCCAGGACCTCGGCGGTGCTCGAGTTCTCTTTACTCACACTCACCAGAAACTGACACACACAAGGTACGAGAATCAGAGTAAAAAGAGAATAATTAAATAAATCTGTAAAATAAAATAAACTGAAACCATCTGAACAAAACAAACATCTCATCTTACCTTGATGGGTTTCTTATGAGGCTCTTTAGCAAAGTAGAACACGGTGAGGACCTTCTGCTTCTGGGGCAGGGGCACAGGCAAGTAGAGGAAGGGGTCAAAAGTTATGGAAACCTTGAGAGAGGGAGAGGAGAAAGACATTTGACCTTTACAAAACATACAGGTCAGAACAGTAGCACTGTGAATCAGATTACTAAGTTGTAGTGCTCCCTATCGCACCACTGAAGAAATAAGTTAGTTCCACTCTGCCACACAGCCAGCCAGCCATCCACACAGTAAATGCTTCTGATGGGTCCATTTCCTCTATTATTAAATCAGGTTTTCCTGCATCTCAGCCTGATAGCTAGGCCCCCCGAGTCTCTCATTATCTGCATCATATTGAAACTGCCATTATCACGGTGCCTTTGGAGCAGACATGCCTAAAACAACAGTCAGGGTATGTATTCAGGAGTGGATGGTCGCAGCAACAGAGGTACTATAGTATCATCCCTGTGAGTTTGAGTGATGTATTCTAAGACACAAAAAAAAATCCCATCTCCAGCCTCAATACGAAACACACTTCAATACAAACACCTAGATATGTTCAGACAGGTGAGTGTTGCTTGGGAATTGCAATAATTCCTCTGTCTCTTACCTTGGAGCACATAGGGCAGACAAGCTTGGACTTGTACTGGCCCTGGAAGAGGTCCACAATGAACGAATCGTTCCTCATCTTGTGCCTCTGCCACGCCTCCTCCGCCACCACCTATTACGTCACAACCACACCATCATGTCATTTTCCAGGACAATTGAACTCAAGGGAACAGTGACACAGTAGTCATCAATGTGGATATGCGAATGGTGCTGCTCGAACCTCTATTTCACCCACCTCGTCCAGCCGTCCGTCTGAGTCCACCGTCTCTGTGTAGGGCTTGTTCTGGATGCGGTTCAGGTCCTCATGGAGACCATCCAGGAGGAAGGCCATGAACTCTTGGGCATCGTGCTGGGCATAGCCTGTGAACTGGCTGGCCTTACTGGCCACGATCGCCTGGGGGATAAAAGATAAAACATCAAGTTGAGAAGACTAAAGGGAGAGGCTGTACTAAACCCGAATACTGCCGGTGTTAATCCATGTAGAAGGCATGATGGTGTGGTGGTTAAAAGAACAGGAGGGGGTTAAAGATGGGACTCTCAAAAGAGTGGATTGTCACCTTTAACTTGGAGGGCTGGAAAGCATGGTGGGTACCCTTCCACAGAGCCCGCAGCAACACAGCGAACCCGATGGCCAGCCGACCACCCGTCCCCAATGGGTTATTACAGTTAATCTCAGTTTCAAACGCCCGGTCTGCACATAGCGGGAAGATAACACAGTTCATTGTTGAATATCAATCTACAGCAACAGATACTAGCTCCATATGCACATTACAAGAGATATATTTCATAAAAGTAAAATGTGATCAACTTAAAGAATGAAGAGTAGGGAAGACTGACCATGAAAGTAGTCCCTGAGTTCACGGGTGTTGGACAGAGACTGGATGACGCTGTTCATAAAGCATGTGTTGCCCAGGTTGACCAGGCCTGTGAAGCCTGGCACACACACCTTCTCTTCCTCCTCCTCCTCAACACTGCGCTCGCTGCCAGCAGGAGGCGCATGGGTCATGGGCTGGACCATACACGTGGGCTTGGGCTGAGAGGTCGAGAAACAAAGGGATGAAATACCAACCTTCAAGGCTCAAAGGATAGCGTGATAAAGAAAACAAATTCCTTCCCCCTACTCATTTCCAAATCACCACCTCAATCACTTCAAACCCTTTCCCTTTTTGGCCCATTCTCTCACCAGCTTGTCCTTGTCCAACTCACCATGACTGCAGGCTCCTGTTTGATAGGGGCATGGTCTGAGACGGTACGGGCGGACACATTGTCCAGGCCTCCGTCTTCTGCCCGGGGGGGCTCCTCCTTGGCAGGGAGGGTGTGCTGGCTGCTGCCCGGCTGACTAGTCTGAGATGACGGCCCGGAGGGCACAGCAACCTTGGCGCCCCCCACTGCACCTTAAACAGAGGGGGATGGAGCTTGTGGTCAACGACAAACGACTGTCAGGACCAAGAGAAGAACAATTGCATACGGCCGATGAACTGAGTATTCATTCATCGAAGTACAAACATTATATTGTCTGCTTGCTGTGTATAGATAAGAGCAACTTGTACAAGTACCACCAACTGCATCTAGGCCTACTAGTATTGTAAACTATATCAAAAGATACCAGTGCCAGCACAACAGATATTAGAAGTTAAGGACATAGAGCAACACTGCAGTGCCTAGGCTAAGACACCCAGAGACCCATTGGGTTGGGAGAGCAGCAGACAGGACTGAGGCACACATATTGAGTTACTGGATTAGTTTCAGTGCTCAGATTCCTGTCTGGAAGTGCTGTCTTGAGTGTACACACCCACACGCCTGCCTATCACCCTAATGAACACAGTCAGGCATGGCACACATACCCATATACACACAAGGTCCACACACAAATCCTGGTATCAACCCTCCCATGTAATTCACATGCTTACAGACATATCAGGATTAGCGTTAATGCTTTACTAGAATATTGGTTCAACTGAAAACGCATCCGTGTGCTTCCCAAAACAGCGATATAAAGTAAGTCAGTGAATACATTTGTGTGGAAGTAATTTTGTAACAACATAAAGTACTGTAAGTCAGTGAATAAATGTGTGTGAAAGTAACTGTGTGTAATGTTTATAAGGGATGCTATATTTCAAACTGTGTGATAGCTAGTGTAATAGATGTGTGTATAGTGGTTGCAGTGTGCAGTAGAAGCCAGGCAGCAGGAAGACCTTGTGTAGCGGGGGCCTCTAGGCCCCCCCAGCGCTGGCTGTGTCTCTTCTTCAGAGTGATGTCTATCCGGGACGGGGTGAAGGAGTACGTAGACTGCTCAGGCTGGATGAGGTTCCTGCAACATTGGATCACCGCTTGTGAAAGTCATGATCTCATTGAGAGCCAAGGGCCCAATTCACATATCAATAGAAACTCCCACACACCAAATTCAACTTAAAAGTCTTACCTGAGTTTGACTTGCCACTTAAAAACTGTATTCGCTCCACAGTCAGCATGAAGGCGCAAGAAATTTGCATCGCTGTTAGAAAGGGAAGATAATTCAGTAAACCAGAAATGCCACTAAAATCCCATTAAGTTTGCAAAGGCCACCGAGGTGAAAAGTCAGAAGGACCAAGTTACCTGGTCTGGAAGAGGAGGGTGAAGTCCTGTTCCCTGAAGATCACCCTGGCCGTCTCTCTGCAGATGCTCTTCATGTAAACGTTGACCACCATTAGGTCTGTGCCTTTCTCGTACGAGTCGTTCTTCACAAAATTGAGGTTCACCATTGGCTCTGGAACTGCTAAAAGATAACCGCAGGCAGGCTACGTTTCAGATCACTTCGGACCTCAAACCTCAGTGCAGAATTTATCCTCACTGCAACTGATCTGTCCATTTCACTTACAAACCACAGTGCTATAGTCATCTTCTGCCTAGAGCTATCCAGACAAATGAATGATGTGACAAAAAGCACATTTCAATCATATTTGTGAAATACCAGTTTCCTTTTGACCCCAGTCTACTGACCTTCCAGCTGCTTAATCTCCAGAGGTTCCTCTTTAGACTGGTCCTTCTTCTCCTCCTCTGTACTGCTAGTGAACTCTGACTGCTTGCTTGGTGTTGGAGTCACAGGCTCCCCTGATCCTGACTGCTGGGTTGGTGTTAGAGTGGCCTGGTCAGCCCCATCCTTGGACTTTCTCACTACAGTAGAGGATTCGGTCCTCTCAGCCTCAGCCTCCCCTTGCCTCTCTGTTCTGTTTGTGGAGTCTTCAGCCTTGTGGCTGCTCACAGCACTGGACACAGTGGCTGACGGTATGCGTTCCTCTCCTGCCCGAGCCTTGAAATCAGACTCTGGGGACTTCTCCAGCTGAAACAAGAATGGGCTTTACAAATTAGATCAAGAGCAGCAGATACTCAAACACATTTGAACCCACACAGTACTCGGTGCCTGGTGAGATGCTACAGTTTAGAGAAACGGGGACTAACCTGAACTTTCATCTCCTGCTGTGTGTGGCTGACGGCTATCTCGGGTGTTGTACACTCATGACCGTTGCCTAGCCTCTCAGCACGATTGTCACCAGCTGTATACGTCTGGGGGTCCCGGCCAGTGGGAGTAGGGGTGTGCGGTTTCCCATTGGCTGTGGACTTGGGGTGTGTATCCCTGGGTGTCTGTGAAGTAGGGTCCTTGGAGGGACAGACGGTGCGCTTGGCACTAGGCTCCTGAAGCAGGTCCCCTTTACTGAGAGGCTTGGTCTCCTCATCTTCTGCCTTCACCCCAGATTCTGGTCTGTCTGCTGCTGGTTTGTTCTTCATGGTGCGTTTGACACCTCGCTCAACTTTGCCACGTCTCTGTTCACTCTGTGCCGGCGGGGCAGACGGCTGGGTGGACAGTTTGGGCTTGTCTGCCGTCTCAGCAACAGATTTCTCTGGCTTTACCACAGGCGGTGGTTTCTGCTCTTTGCCGTTCTTGGCTTGCACGTTCACAGGCTCCTTCTCCTTTTTAGTTTGCTACAGGGAGAAGAGACAAAATTGTTTTTTTGTACGCATTTATTTTGAAATTGTGTTGAAACCGTCGCAAGGGATAGGCAATAGGCACATTTAAGGTTGGCAGCTGATGCTTTTCAATGAAAGAACCATAAAGCAAAACGACAGGAAGGAGACAAGGAGGAGGCAGGGATGGCAGCAGGCAGACTCACCTTAAGGGAGGGCCAGGAGTGAAAGGGGATCTTCTTGTGCATGACCAAAAGCAGGAAGCCGTACTTCTCTTTGTACTGCACTTTGCTGCAGGAGCCCTCAATCTCCTCATGCAGGTGACAGTCCCACTGGCGCCCATCTGAAGAGAGAGCAGTGGGCCATCAGACTTGTGCTAATGCTGCACGTTCAGTGAAAGACTAATGCCACGCAAGCACACGCAGCTCAAACACACACACGTAAAAAACACTAAAAGAATAATTCAAACACCATCTTAGCACACGCAGACAGGTACACTACCTTGCACAAGTATTCATCCCCATTTGTGTTTTTCCTATTTTGTTGCATTACAACCTGTAATTTAATCAGATTTTCATGTAGATTTCATGTAATGGACATACACAAAATAGTCCAAATTGGTGAAGTGAAAATTTTAAATTACATTTTTTTTAAATTCTAAAAAATTGAAAACAGAAAAGTGGTGAGTGCATATGTATTCACCCCTTTGCTATGAAGCCCCTAAATAAGATCTGGTGCAACCGATTACCTTCAGAAGTCACATAATTAGTTAAATAAAGTCCACCTGTGTGCAATCTAAGTATCACATGATTTGTCACATGATCTCAGTATATATATACACCTGTTCTGAAGGGCCCCAGAGTCTGCAACACCACTAAGAAAGGGCACCACCAAGCAAGTGGACCATGAAGACCAAGGAGCTCTCCAAACTGGTCAGGGACAAAGTTGTGGAGAAGTACAGATCAGGGTTGTGTTATAAAAAAATATCCAAAACTTTGAACATCTCACATCAGCCATTATTTAAAAAAATGGAAAGAATATGGCACCACAACAAACCTGCCAAGAGAGGGCCGTGCACCAAAACTCACTGACCAGGCAAGGAGGGCATTAATCAGAGAGGCAACAAATAGACCAAATACAACCCTGAGCTGCAAAGCTCCACAGCGGAGATTGGAGTATCTGTTCATAGGACCACTTTAAGCCGTACACTCCACAGAGCTGGGCTTTATGGAAGAGTGGCCAGAAAAAGCCATTGCTTAAAAAGAAAAATAAGCAAACACGTTTGGTGTTCGCCAAAAGCCATGTGGGAGACTCCCCAAACATATGGAAGAAGGTACTCTGGTCAGATGAGACCAAAATTTAGCTTTTTGGCCATCAAGGAAAATGCTTTGTCTGGCACAAACCCAACACCTCTCATCACCCCGAGAACCATATCCCGCAGCATCATGCTGTGGGGATGTTTTCATCGTCAGGGACTGGGAAACTGGTCAGAATAGAAGGAATGATGGATGGTGCTAAATACAGGGAAATTCTTGAGGTAAACCTGTTTCAGTCTTCCACAGATTTGAGACTAGGATGGAGGTTCACCTTCCAGCAGGACAATGACCCAAAGCATACTGCTAAAGCAACACTTGATTTAAGGGGAAACATTTAAAAAGTCTTTGAAGCCCAGACGTCAATCCATTTGAGAATCTGTGCTATGACTTAAAGATGGCTGTACACAAGCGGAACCCATCCAACTTGAAGGAGCTGGAGCAGTATTGAAGAAGGGGCAAAAATCCCAGTGGCTAGATGTGCCAAGCTTATAGAGACATACCCCAAGAGACTTGCAGCTGTAATTGCTGCAAAAGGTGGCTCTACAAAGTATGGACTTGGGGGGGTGAATAGTTATGCATGCTCAAGTTGTTTGGCTTATTTCTTATCTTCAAAGTGGTAGGCATGTTGTGTGAATCAAATGATAAACGCCCCCCAAAAATTATTTTAATTCCAGGTTGGAAGGGAACAAAATAGGAAAAATGCCAAGGGGGGTGAACACTTTTGCAAGCCACTGTCTTACATGTACAATCATCACATACACTTAAGCAGAAGACATGTAGGCGGCCGAGTTAGTTTCAGATGTGTTTGTATAGCTTGTTATCTCACCTGGGAAGCAGGCCTGACAGTCTGTGTCCGTGAAGGTAGTGGTGACGTCCTCCACACTCTGAACCCCCTCTCCACAGCGCAGCCTCACTGTCACCTCATTCGCATTCTGCTTCCAGTCCACAAACACATCTACACAGCACCGAGCAGACAGAAAAATCTGTCAGAGGAATAATTGCACACTCAGCATATCAGAGAGCACCTTCAAAATAGATACTGTAAGAAGAACAGCATGTGCTGTGACTGTGCTCGGCAAGTAAACAAATCAAAACGCAAGTCAGCCTACAATGGTCTACAACAGATGAACAGACTTGAGGACTACATCGATACCTTTACAATTACCACTAGATCAAGATCAAAGTAATTTATTCATCAGAGAAAAGACTCCTAAATATACTGCATCTACACAAGAGACAGATCTACAGAAATGCACAACACTGAATCAACTTCTTGGGACAATATAGGCCTTAGACAAAGAGGAACCTACGACTAAATAGTAAACTAAGCCTTAAAGATGCTGCCGCCCACCCAAATGACAGCTGGTCAAAACACTCAAAATAAGATTTGAATAATCATCTTTCTGGCAACGACAAACCGGAATCAGAAATCACAACAAACATTGGAAATGCCTTGGCTTGTCTACACTGTACCTTTCGTCATAGTGAAGCTAGAGTGCCGTCGGTCATGCATGTGCCATGTATGAGTTCAATTCAGTCCAAGGTGCTCACGTTCACCACTACTACAGACGATGCCTTGTTTATTCTCCCTCTCTATGGCTCTCACACACACACACACACCTCTCTCTCCCTCACGCTCTCTCACACACACAGCTGCTGTAAATAAAAAGGTCACAGGCAACACCAAACCCTCTACAGCTGGGCTCCTAGTCAGGTTGTATTCCATGTGACACACTCTCCCTAAACTCTGCTACGGTCCACGATGAGATCACTGTAGCATTGACATTTTTTGTTCTAATTTGAACTGCCAATCCACTTTACCAATTGGCTAGTCTGTGGTGTCATTTATATTTGAATGGCCTGTCACTGATTATCAGGGCCTGTCTACCAGCCACAGTGGTAGCTAGGTTTTTTAGCAAACAAAAAAATATTTTTCAAAGTAACTAAAAAAAATAGTTTTTTTTTTTTAAAGGAGGAGCAGGCTTAGTAACGTTTCTAAAACAAGGAATGTATTACGAATAAGAAGTTATGGTATATTGCTCAATTTAATATTTTGTGAACCTTGTCTTTTAGCCAAAATATCAGACAAAAATGTTCAGCCGCCCCTTTAAGGTTACCATGATACCGGGGCCACTCCGGCAGTGTAGGATTATATTTACAGAGTTTTAGACCCCTCCAGCAACTTTTAATGGTATATGATTCTTGCGACAAATTCAGCTACTTTTCAGCAGACCCGGAGCCAGAACGAGGCAGTTATGAAGCACTAGCCCCTGCCATATGAACACACTGATACACTGCGATCCATTCATTGGTGGCTAAAGAAATTAACATATAACCCAGAGATATGCTTACTGCTGCATTGGCATATAGGCTATAACTTCTATAATCAACTAAGTAAAATACATAAGCCTGAAAGCTGACTAATAAAAACCGCTAAAAAAAATTACCTGAAAAAATATATATATATATTTTCTGCCTGTCTGCCTCCCTTTCTGTCGGTTTAGCTATTGGTAGTGAAGTTCAACATGGTATTAAATCACCACAGGATCCGGCCCAAAGCAGTGCTAACGAACTTTCAACATTGTATCAACTAACCTATTCCGAGTCCTCAAAGTTTCCTGCGCCAGTGAGCTCAGGACAGAAAGCTGTTTTATGACATTTCCACTGGATATTGTGATCATCAGATCATATGATATTCTGCTATTTACATTTAACATTTTAGTCATTTAGCAGATGCTCTTATCCAGAGCAACTTACATTAATGAGGTCATATGTCTTCATACTTTCTTCATACTGGTACCCTGCGGGAATCAAACCCACAAACTTGGCATTGCAAGTGCGATGCTCTACCAACTGAGCAACACACGGCACACCGAAGCTTGGTGATTATCAAGGCCAGAACTGTTGGCAAGATTTTTCAAATTCTGAGAAATGATTCCATGTGTCATTTCAGTTTATGTCCCCACTAATTATTATACAATGTAGAAAATAGTACAAATAAAGAAAACCCCTTGAATGAGTATGTGTGTCCAAACTTTTGACTGGTACTGTATCACCAGAGAAAGCATCCGAGCGAGCGGAACAGTGCCCTTCTATACGTAGCCTATGTTCCTGATGCTGTCAGGAAAGAGTATGACATGCCATACTCTTTTGGTCCGGACAGCATCAAATACATGGTCTACACATACTGAGACAGAGAGGCGCTGTTTAGCTCGCTAGGATGATTTAATTGAGTGATTGGCCTTTGTTGACGAGCGTCTCGGTCAAATAAATAATCAATATTATGTTTGGACTGGCAAGGTGGTACGGTAGGGCGGGCCAGGCCCCTTAAGGCGCACCCATAACGCTGGCCCTGCTTTTCAGGCTTTCTTTGGAGAGTTTTAACACGGAGGCTTTCTATGGTTTTGATTGCATTTAGTGACTTTTCCCACTCAAATCTGCTGCAAACGAGTGTGAGAGGCTGTCTGTGCAACAGAAGTCACAGCAACGGTGCACACACAGGCAGAGAAGTATAAGGCGAGGGGGTGTGTGGTGGGAGAGTGGGTGGAAAACGCTATGCCGGGGACCACAGTAAGGGAAATTTGTGCGGTGATGTTGGAGCAACAAAACCTCATCTTGCAACAAATAAAAGGAGCCAATAGCGGATCTCATTGAAAAATAATTGGTAACACTGCACTTGAGTCATCACATGTGCCTGTGAAAATCTGACTAGATTTTCACCAGCAGTGGAAGCAAACTCAAATGCAACCGAACTTGTGATCAAAAAGTAGATATACTGGAACATAAGGATAAAGTCTCACTTGAGTAGTTTTCCAACTTATATGCCTGTGCGCATTGGTTCTAAAAACAAATGGTTTAGCACTTCACTCACAGTGAGCACATCCCCCCCCCAAACAGTCAGTGTTGCTGTGCGAGGTGGGATACAACAGTAGAATTCATATTTCTTAGTGCATTTACCAGATATGAAACAAAATGTCAGAAATACTTTGAAAACAGCTACTGCTGCAATAAAATCACAACTCACACATGTAACCATACTTGACTTAAAATGTTATTAAAATGTAATGAAATGCTTGCACTCCAGACCCGTCAACGTGGCTGGTGAATAAGACATTCTTACCTGCCAATGACAAAATCGACCCGTGAGTGGCAGGTGTTCATTTTAGGCCCAGCTTACTATGCACATAGTGCCAGATAGATAGAAAGTAACACGTGTGTTACTCCAAGAACATGACAGAAATTGGGAATGTGCTTGGTGAGAATCGGTGAATGGCATATTCTCAAACTGGGGTACGCGCAATGCTGTACCTTGTCAAATTATTATCACAAATGATTATCACGCAATCACATTAACTGTTACTCTCTCACTCTTGCACAGACGTTTAGAAACGAAACATGACAATTTGAAAAATAAGCCGTGGGAGTTTTTTTGAGCGAGAATTTAGACGACTTTCGAGTAGTCAAACAAATCTAATTTTATTGGTTGCATACACATGTTTAGCAGATGTTAATGCGAGTGTAGCTAAATGCTTGTGCTTCTAGTTCCGACTGTGCAGTAAAATCTAACAAGTAATCTAAGAATTTCACAACAACTGCCTTATGCACACACAAGTGTAAAGGAATTAATAAGAATTTGTACATATAAATATATGGATGAGCGATGGCCGTGCGGCATAGGCAAGATGCAGTAGATGGTAGAGAGTGCTGTATATACATATGAGATGAGTAATGTAGGGGTATGTAAATATTATATAAAGTGGCATTGTTAAAAGTGACTAGTGATACATTTATTACATCCAATTTTTAATTATTAAAGTGTCTAGAGATTTGAGTCAGTATGTCAGCAGCAGCCAATCAATGTTCGTGATGGCTGTTTAAACAGTCTGATGGCCTTGAGATAGAAGCTGTTTTTCAGTCTCTCGGTCCCAGCTTTGATGCACCTGTACTGACCTTGCCTTCTGGATGATGGCTGGTGAACAGGCTGGGACTCGGGTGGTTGTTGTCCTTGATGATCTTTATGGCCTTCCTGTGACATCGAGTGGTGTAGGTGTCCTGGAGGGCAGGTAGTTTGCCCCGGGTGATATGTTGTGCAGACCTCACTACCCTCTGGAGAGCCTTACGGTTGTGGGCGGAGCAGTTGCCGTACCAGGCGTTGATACAGCCCGACAGGATACTCTCGATTGTGCATCTGTAAAAGTTTATGAGTGCTTTTGGTGACAAGCCAAATTTCTTCAGCCTCCTGAGGTTGAAGAGGTGCTGTTGCGCCTTCACCACACCGTCTGTGTGGGTGGACCATTTCAATTTGTCTGTGATGTGTACGCCGAGGAACTTTCCACCTTTTCCACTACTGTCCTGTCGATGTGGATAGGGTGGCGCTCCCTCAGCTGTTTCCTGAAGTCCACGATCATCTCCTTTGTTTTGTTGACGTTGAGTGTGAGGTTATTTTCATGACACCACACTCCGAGGGCCCTCACCTCCTCCCTGTAGGCCGTCTCATCGTTGTTGATACCAAACCTACAAGCACGCAGTCATGGGTGAACAGGGAGTACAGGAGAGGGCTAAGAACGCACTCGTGTGGCCCCAGTGTTGAGGATGAGCGGGATGGAGATGTTGTTTCCTAGACTCACCACCTGGGGGCGGCCCGTCAGAAAGTCCAGGACCCAGTTGCACAGGGCGGGGTCGAGACTGGAGGTCGACCGATTAATCGGAACGGCCTATTTCAAGTTTTCATAATCGGAAATCGGTGTTTTTGGACACTGATATTTTTTATCCTTTATTTAACTAGGCAAGTGAGTTAAGAACACATTCTTATTTTCAATGGCAGCCTAGGAACGGTGGGTTAACTGCCTTGTTCAGGGGCAGAATGACAGAGTTTTACCTTGTCAGCTCTGGGATTCAATCTTGCAACCATACAGCTAACTAGTCCAACGCTCTAACCGCCTGATTACATTGCACTCCACGAGGAGACTGCCTGTTATGCGAATGCAGTAAGAAGCCAAGGTAAGTTGCTAGCTAGCATTAAACTTATCTTATAAAAAACAATCAATCAATCATAATCACTAGTTAACTACACATGGTTGATGATATTACTAGATTATCGATTGTGTCATTGCTCCAATGTGTACCTAGCCATAAACATCAATGCCTTTCTTAAAATCAACACACAAGTATATATTTTTAAATCTGCATATTTAGTTAATATTGCATGCTAACCTGGCTCGTTGCGAACTCTGTGAAGACTATTTCTTCCTAACAAAGACAGCCAACTTCGGCAAACGGGGGATGATTTAACAAAAGCACATTTGTGAAAAAAGCACAATCGTTGCACAACTGTACCTAACCATGAACACCAATGCCTTTCTTAAAATCAATACACAGAAGTATATTTTTAAACCTAATACGCTAATAGCGTTTCAAACGTCACTCGCTCTGAGACATGGGAGTGGTTGTTCCCCTTGCTCTGCAAGGGACGCGGCTTTTGTGGAGCGATGGGTAACGCTGCTTCGAGTGTGGCGGTTGTCGATGTGTTCCTGGTTCGAGCCCAGATAGGGGCGAGGAGAGGGACGGAAGCTATACTGTTACACTGGCAATACTAAAGTGCCTATAAGAACATCCAATAGTCAAAAGGTATATGAAATACAAATCTTGGAGAGAAATAGTCCTATAATAACCTCAAACTAAAACTTCTTACCTGGGAATATTGAAGACTCCTGTTAAAAAGGAACCACCTGCTTTCATATGTTCTCATGTTCTTATAGCGTTAGCTTTTTTACATGGCACATATTGCACTTTTACTTTCTTCTCCAACACTTGGTTTTTGCATTATTTAAACCAAATTGAACAAGTTTAATTTATTTGAGGCTAAAATGTATTTATTTGATGTATTATATTAACTTAAAATAAGTGTTAATTGAGTATTGTTGTAATTGTCATTATTACAAATAAATAAATAGAATTTGGCCGATTAATCGCTATTGGCTTTTTTTGGTCCTCCAATAATGGGTATCGGCGTTGAAAAAACATAATCGGTCGACCTCTAGTCAAGACCCAGGGTCTCAAGCTTAATGACGAGTTTGGAGGGTACTATGATGTTAAATGCTGAGCTGTTGTCGATGAACAGCACTCTCACATGGGTATTCCCCTTGTCCAGATGGGTTAGGGCAGTGTGATTGAGTTGTCTGTGGACCTATTGGGGCGGTAAGCAAATTGGAGTGGGTCAGGTAGGGTGGAGGTGATATGATCCTTAACTCGTCTCTCAAAGCACTTCATGATGAAGGAAGTGAGTGCTATGGGGAGATAGCTAAGGTAACTGAGCTAAATGACTTTCTTGGGAACATGAACAATGGTGGCCCTCTTGAAGCATGTTGGAACAGCAGACTGGGATAAGGATTGATTGAATATGTCCGTAAACACACCTGCCAGCTGGTCTTCGCATGCTCTGAGGACGCGGCTCGGGATGCCGTCTGGGCCGGCAGCCTTGCAAGGGTTAACATGTTTAAATGTTTTACTCACGTTACTCATGTTGCGGTGAAGGAGAGCCCTTTGGTTTTGTTTGGGCTGTGTCATTGGCACTGTATTGTCCTCAAAGCGAGCAAAATAGTTTTTTTAGTTTGTCTGGGAGCAAAACAGTGGTCCATGAAGGGGCTGGTTTTGTTTTTGTAATCTGTGATTGACTGTAGACCCTGCCACATACGTCTTGTGTCTGAGCCGTTGAATTGCAACTCTACTTTGTCTCTATATTGACGCTTAGGTTGTTTGATTGCCTTGCGGAGGGAATAGCTACACTGTTTGTATTCGGTCATGTTTCCGGTCGCCTTGACATGATTAAAAGCAGTAGTTTGCGCTTTCAGTTTTACGCGAATGCTGCCATCAATCCACGGTTTCTGGTTGGGTTAGGTTTTAATAGTCACCGTGGGTACAACATCACCGATGCATTTAATCTCACAAATAAACTCGCTCACCGAATCAGCGTATACATTCGTTGTTGTTGTCGGAAGCTATCCGGAACATGTCCCATTCCACGTGATCGAAGCAATCTTGAAGCGTGGAACCAAATTGGTGAGACCAGCGTTGAATAGACCTGAGCACGGGCGTTTCCTGTTTTAGTTTCTGTCTATAGGCTGGGAGCAACAAAATGGAGTAGTGGTCAGATTTGCCGAAAGGGGGTGAGGGATGGCTTTGTATGCGTCGCGGAAGTTAGAGTAACAATGATCCAGAATAACGCCAATAGTGCATTCGATATGCTGATAAAATATAGGGAGCCTTGTTTTCAGATTAGCCTTGTTAAAATCCCCAGCTACAATAAATGCAGCCTCAGGATATGTGGTTTCCAGTTTACATAGAGTCCAATGAAGTTCTTTCAGGTCCGACAAGGTGTCTGCTTGGGGGGATATACACGGCTGTGATTATAATCAAAGCCAATGCTCTTGGTAGATAATGCAGTCAGCATTTGATTGTAAGGAACTCTAGATCAGGTGAACAAAAAGGACTTGAGTATGTTGTTATGATCACACCACGACTCGTTAATCATAAGGCATACAACCCCCCATTCTTAACAGAGATGTTTGTTTCTGTAGGCGCGATGTGTGAAGAAACCGGGTGGCTGTACAGACTCTTGATAAAGTATCCCAAGTGAACCATGCTTCCGTGAAACAGAAAATGTTGCCATCTCTGATGTGATACAACCTGGAATCGAACCAGGGTCTGTAGTGACGCCTCTAGCACTGAGATACAGTGTTTACTATCTCCACACTGCGCCACTTGGGAGCCCCAAATGTACTGTGTAAATTGTTCAAAGTAGTACTTGTGCATAGAGTTCTAATGTTTTGTTAAATTTTGAAAACATCTGGGAGTTTTTTGGCATACATTTTCAAGTAAAAAAATTCAGAGTCTCAGGGTAATACCGTTTTTGTGGAATTGCCTGAAGCTAGATGAGGCAATAGAGGAGGACACTGTGTGGGTAGGTAGAGACTCACGCTGGCCGGCCCTCTGAATTGATTGGGCTCGTGTTCTGGTTGGAGAGAGCTGACCAGAGAAGCACAGCAGCTCTCGTGACCTTGACAAGGCATGTTGCCCTGTGGCCGGCCTTACACCAGCTAGGATTACAAATCTTCAGCATTAAGCAGAGAGGAGCAACATAAACGGCCAGTGACCATGCATGAGCTCACAACATCAGCACACACATCTTACTTTCAAACACATTACATAGGCAAAAGCTGCTGTACATTTGTTTCCTCAGCTGTGTGTCTTGTACTAGACATCATTCGTACTCAGTATAATGTTTTCACGTTCTTCTTAAAGTGGTTATGGGAAAAGTGATAATTCCTGCATTAGCATTTTTACCTCATAAATATTAAGCATTATATTTTCTACATACTTTATATCTGGTTTTAGGCGTTTAAGTTTACACAGAAAACTTTTTTTTTGTCAGATTTTTGGGAGTGGCAGAAACAATTTAGCTAAATGAATATTGGAGAAACACTGGAAAGTGACACCTTGTAAGACAAAGAAAATACCTCCAAGGCCCATAACACATTATGTTCTGTTCTATATACTACAATAAAAGAGAAGGCTGCAAATAACAAACAACTTACTGGAGGATGCGAAAAAATATACATATTTAGCCAAATGTAATGTATCAAAAGTCCTTTAGGAACCACAAACAGGGGAACTAAGCAGCACTCCCCATAGATGACACAAAGTAAACCTGAAGTACCCTTCACAACCACTAGTTATCCCCATTGTATAGGCAGGTTTATGCATTGAGGCTCAACACAACAAATAGGCTTGCTCACAGCAAACACTGCACGCATTGCTAATAAAGCAACACCTTCTGCCTTACCACACCCAAAATATCTAATCTCCAACCTTTCTTGTGCTCTGCATTGTCTCCTGCTGCTGCTGCTCGCTTGGCCTCCCTGCTCTCTTGGTTGGCCCTGTCCTTCTGCTTCTTCTTACTGGTGGTGTCATCGGCGCTGCGCTGACCCCCATTCCGCCGGCCTGATTCAGTGCTGCTGGCCATCTTCAGGCACTTAGCGCTCACGGGACGCCCGTCGCCTGCGTCGCTGCTGCTGGGGTCTGGTTCTGAGGTATGCCGCTTTCTGCCCGGTCCAGCTATCTTGGCGATGTAACAAGTTAGAACTCTCCCAAAACAGAATCAAGGGGCCTGAATAGAGTCAGGAGACCAACACAGTTATCAATGAGTGTTGCAGAGCTACATAAGAGTCATGAATAGAGGTCGACAAACTAAACGGAATGTCAGATTAATTAGGGACGATTTCAAGTTTTCATAACAATCTGAAATCTGTATTTTTGGGGCGCCGATTATTTTTATACCTTTAGTTAACTAGTTAAGTCAGTTAAGAACACATTCGTATATTTAATGACAGCCTAGGAACGGTGGGTTAACTGCCTTGTTCAGGGGCAGAACGACAGATTTTCACCTTGTCAGCTCTGGGATTCAATCTTGCAACCTTACCGTTAACTAGTCCAACGCTCTAACCACCTGCCTCATCACTCCACAAGGAGCCTGCCTGTTACACGAATGCAGTAGAAGCCAAGGTAAGTTGCTAGCTTATAAAAATCAATCATAATCACTAGTTATAACTACACATGGTTGAGGAGATACTAGTTTATCAAGCGTGTCCTGCGTTGCATATAATCGATGCAACACTGATTTAACAAAAGTGCATTTGCGAAAATCGTATCAATCGTTGGACGACTGTACCTAACCATAAACACCAATGCCTTTCTTAAAATCAATACACAGATGTATATATTTTTGTACCTGCATATTTCGCTAAAAGAAATCCAGGTTAGCAGGCAATATTAACCAGGTGAAATTGTTACTTCTCTTGCGTTCATTGCACGCAGAGTCAGTGTATATGCAACAGTTTGGGCAGCCTGGCTCATTGCGAACTAATTTGCCAGAATTGTACATAATTATGACATAACATTGAAGGTTGTGCAATGTAACAAGAATATTTAGACTTATGGGTGCCACCTGTTAGATAAAATACAGAACGGTTACGTAATTCACTGAAATAAACCGTTTCTTTCCCCTGAAATGATAGTTTCCGGATTAAACCATATTAATGACCAAAGGCTCGCTCTGAGACTTGGAGTAGTTATTCCCCTTGCTCTGCAAGGGACGCGGCTTTTGTGGAGCGATGGGAAACGCTGCTTCGAGTGTGGCGGTTGTCGATGTGTTCCTGGTTCGAGCCCAGGTAGGGGCGAGGAGAGGGACGGAAGCTATACTGTTACACTGGCAATACTAAAGTGCCTATAAGAACATCCAATAGTCAAAGGTATATGAAATACAAATGGTATAGAGAGAAATAGTCCTATAATAACCTCAACCTAAAACTTCTTACCTGGGAATATTGAAGACTCCTGTTAAAAAGGAACCACCAACTTTCATATGTTCTCATGTTCTGAGCAAGGAACTTAAACGTTAGCTGTTTTACATGGCACATATTGCACTTTTACTTCTCCAACACTTTGTTTTTGCATTATTTAAAACAAATTGAACATGTTTCATTATTTATTTGATTTACATTGATGTATTATATTAAGTTAAAATAAGTGTTAATTCAGTATTGTTATAATTGTCATTATTACAAATAAATAAATAAAAAATAAATGTAAAAAAAATGTGCCTATTAATAGGTATCGGCCTTTTTTGGTCCTCCAATAATCGGTATCGGTGTTGAAAAATCATTATCGGTCGACCTCTAGTCATGAAGAGTGTAATTTATGCAGTTGGGCCCCAAGTTCAGACCCCGTTTAAAGACATGTTCCGGTACTTTGGCAACTAGTAGTTTTTTTTTTACCTCCTGATTTGGGCTGGATGTGTCAACACGTAGTTCATATATGCATAATCTATAAGCAGAATTACAGCTCTACTTCAATTAGCCACAGAATCCGTAGTTTAAAGAGTGTTTTATGGAAGCAGTGAGCCGCAATTGACGTTTCAGCCTCTTGCCATTTGAGTGACCGCTAGCAAGATACACACACAGTAGTGTGAGATAGAAAGCAATGACATGGTGCACATATCTGCATATTTGTGATGTAATAGCACAGAGTTTCTAAAAGAAGTGCAACATAAGAGAAGTGAAAATTCATTAGTTGTTCATTAGTTGTTCATTTTCTCAAAATCTAAAAGGCACAACCTAGATTCAAGACAATGTCTTAAGTAGTTGAACATGTTAATACTCCAAAAGTGTTAAAGTTGCACCTTTTTATTTTCGTCACAAACAACTTTGTATTGAAGGAGTGCCTTTGATTTGACGGCCTGCACATTAAATAAAATGTTGTTGGTCACATACACAGTACAGCGCGAGACGACCATTAGACTCAATGATGCATTTCTGCACATGAACTAAGTTAACCAATGTCGCCATGACATTGCCTACAAGTGTGATCATGGATTTCTATTGGAGAAGCAATTTCTGCCCATCTTCAATAGTAGGCTATTTTCACAGACCCCTTTTGGCTACTTTCAGAACTACTGGCTAAAAAGTATAAAAGTACCGGATAATATCTTTAAGTTGAATGCACTAACTGTAGCTAAGTCTGGAGAAGAGCTCCTGCTAAATTACTTCAATGTAAATTAAGTGTAAAATTAACCCTCACCCCTTTCAGATTAAACTATTTAATTCCAAACATTTTCTTTATATTAATCAGATTGCATTATCTCTGCAAACATTCCTTGCATCCATTATTTTATTTAACTAGGCAAGTCAATTAAGAACAAATTCTTATTTTCAATGACAGCCTACCAAGAGGCAAAACATCTCCTGTGGGGACAGATGCTAAGATTAAAAATGTAAATGTGGGACAAAACACACATCACGACAAGAGGCACCACAAGCGCACAACACTACATAAAGAGAGACCTAAGACAACGCCACAACATGGCAGCAGCACAACATGGTACAAACATTGTTAGGCACAAACAAAAGCACAAAGGGCAAAAAGGTAGAGACAACAATACAACTGTCAGTAAAGTGTCCATGATTGGGTCTTTGAATGTAGAAATGGTGATAAAACAGTCAATTGTTTGTGTTTTTTGCAGCTCGTTCCAGTCGCTATCTGAAACGAACTGAAAGAGGAGCGAAACTGGGATGTGTTCGCTTTGGGGACCTTCACAGAATGTGACTGGCAGGAACGAGTGCTGTATATGGAGGATGAGGGTATTAGTAGGTATCTCAGAGGGGAGTGAGGCCGAAGAAGGTTTTTATAAATAAACATCAACCAGTAGGTCTTGCGCCAGGTATACAGATATGTCCAGTTTACAGAGGAGTATAGAGTGCAAAGACGAGTCCTATAAGGTGCATTGGTGGAAAATCTGAAGTCCCGAATGGTAAAGAACATCTAGTCTATCAAGCATAGTCACTTTAATAACTCTACCTTCATATTACCTCAACTAACCAGTGCCCATTGTATATAGCCTCGCTATTGTTATTTTACTGCTGCTCTTTAATTATTTCTAACTTTTTTTTTTCTTCTGATTATTATTATTATTTTTTACTGCATTTTTGGTTAGGGGGCTTCTAAGTAAGCATTTCACTATATGGCTGCACGGGTTGTATTTGCCGCATGTGACATAACATTTGATTTCATCTGTAAATTATGTCTCCGTAATCTAGCATGGGTAAAATTAATCATGATTAGTTAATACTATCTAGCTACTAGAAAGTTGAACCGATTGGTGGTGGCTGTCTAATTTAGCTACACATTTAAAACCCCAACAATGTGACATATCTAGCTAACGTTAAATATCTTGAACGTTTTGCCTTGGCTGTTGCAACCTGGATTGTTAACGTCAATCACAATGTGGCTAGCAAATCTCTACCTTTTTGGTACAATGTTGGCTAACTTCAATATCTTTAAGTAACTAGTTGTGTTTAACTTTACAAATTGCATTTGACTATAGCTAGCACCCTAGTTAACGTTACACCTTGATGTACATTTCTGCCACAGCCTATTTATCCTCAATGTAATGGCGTCATGTTGCTGCGGCAAGTCAGCTAGCTACTGTAGCTACATCACGTTAGCTATCTAGCATACTAAAATAAGTTACTTGGCTGTCAATGATCATTGGCAAATCAAGTTGTTCAATAATCAGATAATTCAACATTAAAATGTGAACATGTGATTTCTCATGTCATTAATGACAGGAATGGCTAAATTGCCAATGTAACGTGAGTCGGCTAACGACGTTACTAGCCAACGTAGCTCGTTAACGTTACTCAACTAACAGTTTAACGTTAGCTAAGCTAACAACAGTTAGCCATCTTTAGTTTGTTGGCCAGCTAACGTTCGTTATGTTGACAAGCTAGACAAACAATGCATATTGACAATATCACCTCATGCCTTGTTATAATAAAATATAAATTGTGGCGGACTACTTACAAAACGTGTATAATTTGGAGTGTGTTCTCCGGGTCTTTGGGCACAATGCCGGTGAGTCCGTAACGTTACTTCAACAGTCCTCGCTAAGCTTAATGAAACAGCCGCGGGCCTCTGCTCATCCCTGCTTGCAATCGAAACCCCGTACTCCGGTGTTTCTCGAAAATTCTCTTTATCCAGGACCCATTTTTTTAATATATATATACCGAATATATAAAGCAAATAAATGTGACGTAAATTACAACAAATCTATCAATCGCTTCAACCTACTTTACCAGTCCCCGCGCAATGACTCGCACTTTGTTTAGGAACAAAAACAGTCCAAACCGAAATCCACTCTGAAGACTCGGCACTTCCTGAAGGCAGCACTGTAGCTACCAAACCCTCACCATGTGATCAAGGTTTTCTTGGTTGGTTCTACAGACGGCTATGCAAGCAGGGAATGCGATTACTAACACATTATTCTTCTTCTTCTATCATGGCGGTTCGCAAACAATCGCTTAACTGAATTTCGCCGTAACACAGGATTATTATAGGGAGTTTATTATAAGGGGATATTTAATAGGATATGACATTTGTTGACATCTTCTCCTCAGGGGATCGATACCGCTCTCCCCACCATGGCAATGTATGTTGATTATGTGCAGCGATGGTGTTCAGGTCACACAATTTCAGTTTCTCGAATGGAGGGTGGAAATGTTTTTTCAATGTCTATTTTCAGGTAACCCCAAAACAGTACTGTCCATTACAAAAAAATAATACAAACCATTTAATGTATGTAGGGTTTAATGAGCACATTCATCCATCATTGATCCAGGTGAGATATTTTTTATTTTTATTTTACCCTTATTTAACCAGGCAAGTCAGTTAAGAACAAATTCTTATTTTCAATGACGGCCTAGGAACAGTGGGTTAACTGCCTGTTCAGGGGCAGAATGACAGATTTGTACCTTGTCAGCTCAGGGGTTTGAACTTGCAACCTTCCAGAAACTATGTCAAAGTGACCTTTCATCCAGTGGGTAGGGTACACAACTTTTATTCATTTTTTGTTTGTTTATCCAGAACAATGTATTCATACATATTTTTTTTGGCTTCTTTATATTATGAATGTGTCAGGGTTTTGGGGGGTGATCTGAGTTTTGGGCCAAACATGTGCAAAGGTCTGTATTTTGCATGCGCACATTAACACATTTTAATTGAAATGTCATGTGGAGACACTTCTATCCTTCAGTTGAAAGTCACACAGTAATACACAATGTGGCCACACAATGTTATATTAGTTGTGTGAAAACTCACAATCAAAAAGGCACGGTTACACAGTGTAGTCGGACAGGCACCTCCAGGGCGAGGTGCATAGTGTACAGGCTCAGCGGTGTGAAACAGGAGTAGTTTCATATGGTGTCTGTCAGTGTTGGTTTGACCAGCCAGGTCCTGGCTGTTACTGACAGGTGTTGTAGATCTGGATCTGTTTGTTGATGTCGTTGAGGATAGCCTTCATCTTGTCTTCTAGGCCGTCCAGCTGCTGGGCTTTGCCCTCCAACGTTTTCTGGTTCTCTTCATAGTCTTTCTCTAGCTCTGTGGATATAAAGTATTGTCAAGTTTATATTTTAAATGTTTCATCTTAGAATAATCAGGACTGGCTGACAGACCTACATTTTGGTCTCTGGTCAAAGAACAATCAGACAAATTCAGACAATACAGTGACACTTTTTAACCACAAGAGGGCAATGTTGCCTTCGCTATTCTCCAAGGTTAGCGTGTGAAAATCGAAAGTAATGCTGCTTTAAAACAAAGGCGGCCCAGTTCCCTCCAGGGTCCCTCCTACACACCTGCTAGTCTCTGAAGCTTGTTCTGGGCGTCCTTCAGTAGCTCTTTGGCTTCGTCTCTTAGGCGCTCTGCTTTCTTCTTCGCCTCCTGGACGGTCTTGGCTTTTGTGTCCACCAACTCCTGCACTGTGTGATACTTATCCATCAGCTCGCCATCTAAAATCTGAGAGAAAGAAGACTGCATAATCAGTAACAGACACGGTATTACAGTCACAAATATACACAAATAAACAACACACACACACCTGCTTAGCCTCATTGGCTTTGTCCCGTGCCATAGTGGCGGTCTCCTCAGCTCGAGCTGCTGCCACGCTGTTGTGGGCACGTTTGAGCTTCAGAGCATTAATCTCCCGACCTAGGTTGCCCATGCGGTCCATGGCATCATTCAAGTCATGTTCACTGCTGGAGGTCTCAGACTCAATCTAAAAGCAGGGGAAAACATCAGGAATGTATTCTCTTTTGATCCCTTCATCACATCAAACTGCATGCAGATGGTGTCCACACACTTGAGTACCTGTGCTAGTCGAGCTTCCGTTTCACCAATGTCAGCCCGAGCCCGCTGTATGGCCTTCTCTGCTGTGGCTTGGGCCTTCTTAGCATCCTCAAGTGCCTGTTTTACTGTCTCTGCTGTGGATTTCACCCCCTCTGCCCGATTCCTACATAACGGAAACGCATGTCAGAATCAGGAGCGTCTTGCTCTGCTGAAATATTTCCTTTGACATGACACAGCTATAATCTACACAGTGTACAAAACATAAAGAACACCTTCCTAAGATTGAGTTGCACCCCGCCCCTTTTCCCCCCAGAACAGCACAGTTCGCCGGGGCATGGACTTTATAAGGTGTCAAAAGCATTTCACAGGGATGTTGGCCCACGTTGGGTGGTGGACCTTTCTTGATACACACGTGGAACCGTTGCAGCTGCAGCACTTACTACCGCCCTTAAATATTTTGTCTTGCCCATTCACTCTCTGAATGACACACATACACAATCCATGTCTCAAGGTTTAAAAATCCTTCTTGAACCCGTCCCCTTCCCTTCATCTGCAATGATTGAAGTGGATTTAACAAGTGACATCAATAAGGGATCTTAGCTTTCACCTGGATTCACCTGGTCAGTCTATGTCATGGAAATGTTTTGTACCCTCAGTGTATAAGCCTCTACATACAAGGCACACACACACACCTGGCCTTCTTGGCCTCCTGCAGCAGCTGCTCTGCTTTGCGCACATCGTCCTGTGTCTGTTGCAGAATGGCGTCTACATTGGAGAGGCTCCGGACCCGGTCCTTGATCTCCTCTGCCAGGTGTCTGATCTGCTGTGGTGAGGCTGGGATGGACAGCTCCAGGACACGGTTGGCAACCGTCTCAATGCTGTCTGGATCCGCACCCTCCTCTACAAGGAGATGGATAGTCAGATCAGCACAGATATTTTTGATGTTGATTGGGAAGTTAACACTTAGTGATGATGCTGATCATGATGATGATCCCGAGTTTAAGATAAATTGCTTTTATGGTCCCATGTAGACAAGGACCTTACTGTTCCTCGAACATCTGAATTTTCTATCACTTTAGCCAACTCACGCATGAGGAAGTCCCGGATCTGCTTGATGAGGTCCCGCAGGTCATTGTTGGAGCGCTCCACCTTGTTCTTGGTGTTGGTGGCCTTGTCCAGAGCTGCCTGGGCTTTACTCTTCGCCTCCTCCGCCTTGGTCTTGGCATCTGCAACCTGAGAAGCCCTCAGAATCAGGGATAACTGTTATCAAGTACCCTTATGCTGTTGGTCATACAGTTGTATGCATTAGTGGCATGCCGCAATAGATTTTGCAGGTCTCCATTTCCTGTCAAGACAGTGTTGGTTTAGGTACACTTAGTGTAACTGACCTTGTGGAAGAGCTCCTCTACCTCCCCCATGGCTTTGGTCAGCTCTTTCTCTGCGTGCTTGGACCTCTCCAGGGCGTTATCTGCCATCGCTACGGCACCGTTGCAGTTCAGGCCTCCGCAGTGCCTATTCCCCTCATCGTCACGGCAACCTGCACCTCCGCAAAGGCTCTCTGCACAGGGGGCATCACCAGGGGTCCCACAGACCTGATCAAAGGCGGGGTGGAACATGTATCAGATTACTACATTTGTTTATAACTTTGCCTGAACTCTTCTTCTGATCTTGTGCTGTTTAAGGGGTTTAATCCAATCAGACAGATGATGCATGCTTCACCTTCTCGTTGATCTTCTTCATGTCCAGGGTCTGAGCCTTGGCATTGAGGTCCCCCAGGGCTCGCTTGTTGGCAGCGTTCTTACGGTTGAAGTCATCTTTCTTGGCAGAGATGAGGCGTTCTGTCTTGCGGCGTGTGTCTGCTGATTGGCTAACAGTGCTGGGCGTGGTGGTGGTTGACTGGTTGGCTCGCCGCTCTGCATCACGGGACTTGTTATAGGAGCTGTGGATGCTGTCATATGCACCTGGAGGAAAGAGAGTGCCAAATAATAATAACAACACATTTAAAACTACATTTAACTAATATTTTTTAAGTATCTCTACAACAACAAAAACATTAATAACATCAGTCATTAGGGCATTTTGTATCCCAGAAACCCTATGTTGGAAGGGGGAAATGAAGCCTCTGCTCACCCAGGAAGTTAGAGTTCTTGAGGATGTCCAGTTGACGGTGGAGCTGATCTGAGGTCAGGTTTAGCTGTTTGGCCTCTCTCTCCAGAGCACTGAGCTCATTACTGGCCTCAACGTTGCTGTTCTGCACACTGGTCAGGTCTCCTTCCAGACGATTCAGTGTGTCTGTGGTCTCACCTATCTGAGACCTGCAGGAGAAAGGGATATGAAATTACAGTTAAACTCCAAAACTGGAGGAGAGGCATATGTATGGTGAATCTTTATGCAGACTGAAAGTCTATCTATGTATGTGTATTGTTATGTACAGTATAATACCGTGTATGTGTGTATGTCTTGTACCTGAGGTCTTCAATGAGCTCCATCAGGCTGCTGACTGCCTCTGCGGTGGTGTTGCGGGCATTGACGATGCCCTGGGCCTGTGCCAGCTTCTTCTCCAGGTCTCTGAAGGCCTTCTCATAGGCTCCAGTCAGGCCCGTGGTCTGGATCTCTTGAGCCCGCTCCGACAGGGTCTTGGTTCGGACAGCCAGGTCCTGCACCACCCGGTCCCAGTCCCCAAAGCACTGATGGCAGGGCTGGCAGTTAGGGAACTGGCCTGAGAAGCCCCTCGCACACTGGTCACAACGCACGCCTGACACCCCCTGCTGACACACACAGTGGCCTGACTTCTGGTCACACTGGGATGTCTCTATGCCCCTGGGGTCACAGTCACAGACTGAGCGAGATAGAGAGAGAGAGAAAGTGAGGGATTGTTAGTATACAGTGCATTCGGAAAGTATTCAGACCCCTTGACTTTTCCACATTTTGTTATGTTACAGCCTTATTCTAAAGTGGATTAAATAAAACATTTTCCTCACCATTCTACACACAATACCCCATAATGACAAAGCAAAAAAAACAGGTTTTTCGAAAATTTAGCAAATTTATAATTTAAAAAATATATATATACTTATGTAAATAAGGTATTCATACTCTTTGCTATGAGACTCGAAATTGAGCTCAGGTCCATTCTGTTTTCATTGGTCATCCTTAAAATTGGAGTCCTTCCATGACTCATGAATAACACCTTTTATTTATTTTATTTTACCTTTATTTAACCAGGCAAGTCAGTTAAGAACAAATTCTTATTTTCAATGACGGCCTAGGAACAGTGGGTTAACTGCCTGTTCAGTGGCAGAACGACAGATTTGTACCTTGTCGGCTCAGGGGTTTGAACTTGCAACCTCCCGGTTACTAGACGCTCTAACCACTAGGCTACCCTGTTATCCATGACTCATGAATAACACCTTCCATGACGTTAAAGCTGACCTCTGCACTGGATCCTGGGGTCTCCCCAGTAGTTCTCTTGGCAGTCTGTGCAGGTCTTTCCACCGAATCCATCACGACACTGACACTTTCCAGTGAACTGGGGCACAGGGAGGTCAAACATGAGCATGAGGTCACAGAAGAGGTCTGTCTCATAATTACACTATAATCATTTTGCTACACTCACAATAACATCTGCTAACCATGTGTATGTGACCAATAAAATTTGATTTGATAATGGAACCACACACACACACCTCGTTGCAGGCCGAGTTGACAGCATTGTTGGGGTCACAGCCGCAGGCCTCACAGCCCCGCCCACTAGCCAGGTTCCAGTAGTTGGGCGTACAGTGGTCACATGTCAGGCCGATGGTGTTGGGTAAACACTGGCACTGCCCCGTGGCGCGCTGGCAGACACACTCATCCCGCGCTGTACACTGGGTATGCTCTGTGCCCAGGAAGCTACAGGTGCACTCTGGGGAAGCATACAGAAGAAAATAGATTGAACCTTTACTAGGGTGCACGACACATAGTTTCAATGCAACATTCCTAAAATGAATGGTTCTTAAGTTTTCTTCTGTGTGACGAGGATGTGTCAACAGAGACTCACTTCTGCAGTTGCGTCGCGAGGCGTCTCCATAGTAACCGCTCTTGCACACGCCACAATCCGGTCCCTCTGTGTTGTAGAGACACTTCTTACACTCTCCTGTCCGCCGGTCACACGCATCCAGATCTGACATGTCAATGTTATTACTGCACCTGCACGGCTGGCACCGCCCACCTGGCTGGGAGGGGTTACCGTAGTAACCAGGGGCGCACTCCTCACACCGGGAACCTGTGACCAATAGGAAAAAAGGTTGAGGGAGAAGGTGTGACATTTTTGAAAAGAAAGAGTACTTCAGTGGAATATCTCATGTTGAGATTGAGATATTTATTGGCTGGGTGATGGATATAAATTACTTAATGTTTCCAAGTATTCCCAAACTGTTTTCCAGTGGATTTAAGTGAGACGGTTACAGTGTGACAGCTTCTGCGAACAGAGAGTCATGTGCTGTGTGTGATACCTACCTCAGTGACTATCAGTGACTATAAGTAGTTATCAGAATGTTACTCGAACTGTACACATCATGTTATAAACTTAATTTGTTTTGATATTTTATCATTGTGCAACGCTATTATATCTTGGGTTAAAAGGGAGTTGGTTACCCAGGAGATTAACAGTGATTAGTGAGGATCTCTGTGATCACACTGTTGCAGAGTGGATTATGTTCAGTCTTTTGGCAGACATCGTGAACAATTAGCTTTTCTCACAAAGAGCCTGTCAGGATTTGGCCAGGATTGTTCCGGTTTTGGCCACCAGATGCCCCCATTGTGCTTTTTGACCCTTTTGTTTTCCCTTGTTTCCAGTTATTATTTGCACCTGTGCCTCGTTTCCCTTGAATGTATTTAAACCCTTAGTTTTCCTCAGTTCTTTGCTCTGTGTTTGAATGTTAGCACCCAGCCCCAGTGATGCTGTGAACATTTGTTGCTCCAGTTGGACGCTCTTGTGGTACTCCGTTTTTGTTCTAGTTTATTTATTTTTGACTATCTTTTGAGGCGTTTTCCTGCTGTACCTACCACCTTGTGGATTTACCTTTTCACTTGGAGGATTACCTTTTTCTCTTGGAATTACTTTTGACGTTGTGGATTTATATTAGTGGCTCAGTTTGCTAAGTGACTGTTTCTCACACTGGAGACCGAGTTCATAACCGGGTCGTGACAGAGCCCATATCTTCTTAAGATGGATTCAGAGGAAGGGAGACATACTTGCCATTTTTGAGTCCAGCTGACGGCTGCAGGGGGCAGAGTATGCTGGTGTGGGAGGGGGCTGACTTTTGGGTCTGACAGACAACTTACAGCTGCTGGTCTTGTGGTCTCTCCAGCATACTCTTCCCCCTGCAGCCGTTAGCTGGACAAAAAAAATGGGAAGTATTGTATTCTAAACCATAGTGGAACAAAACATAGGATTTCCTCATTTAACGGACAAGATTTCCTCAACTGATAAAGGGGCATTGTGATACTACTATTTTGTGTTTAGGTGATTAATTGTGTCTTTGTTTCTTTGTGTCTTTGCAGAGCAAACTAAATATATTGAATAAAAGGATATGACACATAGAAGGGGCTGTTGATGGTAAGTAGGTTTACAGTAAAGCACATCATATTGAGCTCATTGCAGCAAAGCTGTCTAAAGCAGAGTAGGCAGAATGCTTGTTTGTCTTTCGGTCACAGGCTCACAGTGGATGTGAATGTACAATAGGTTGGCGTAATCTCACAGCTTCAGCTTGTCTACTATGACTGATATACCTGTTACTGTCTTTTGTGTCTGCAACAGAGGCAGAGAATCACAAGGCAAAAGGCAGCGTGGTAGAGATGATGTTGTTATCAGCTGGTTGACTGTTTGGCTGCTTAGTGCCTGTGTAAGCCAGCAGGAGTACCAAGCACTGACTGTATGTGCCCAGTATAACATTATAGTTGCTATACACAGGAGACACTGTAGAAGGTGACCCAGACCCAGTGTCGGCCATCCAACTCAAACACAGTTATTTGTGCTATTACAATCAGTCGAAACTGATTCTTGGTCAGTTCTTGGGAGCTCCATCTACTCTGAGGCAGGAGTGCACTGTGGCACAGCACCATAGATGGGTGGGGTGCTGAAGCCATGCAGGTGGCAGGGGGGGGGGGGTTGGTAAGGAGGGTGGGGTCACCATCACTACTCACGCTTGAAAGAACCCTCGGAGCGCTTAACCATCCCCCCTGTGCCAAGTTGGGTAAGGGAGGAAACAACACACATTATCATTCCACACTTTTCCTGGTAGGATAAACGTTCTACAAGAGAAGTGTCTATTTGTCTCACCAACAGACCCACCCTGGCGAATTACTTGGAATATCACACCATGGACATTTCCAAGTTAAATCACACTAACAGATCCTCTTTCACAGTACATCATCAACCAAAGGAAGCATCTGCTCATTCATGCAGACATGATCAAACTGTTCTTTGTCCACTTGCCTGGCTGACAAAGAGGAGGAAGAACAGTAAGGAGAGAGAGAAGACACCTCAATGGAGAAATGGAAGTGTGGGTTGTACCTGTGTATCCTTGGTTACAGTTGCAGACCACCTGTCTGTTGCGGTTGTCCTGGTAACAGGAGGCAGCGAAGTGGCGTCCGCTGTTTGGGCCATCTGGGCAAGGGCAGGCCCGACATTGGTTACCCATACCTGTGCCCAACACTGGGTTGCCGTAGTAACCGTTGGCACACCTTGAAATACAGCAATAGCAGTATGCTTGTCAATAACATTACATTGGCTACCTTAATACTTATTCAAGATTCCCCACTGTCCCCGTGGTGAAGCCTAACCTGTCACATTTGTCCCCTCCAGTGTTGTCCCTGCAGTTGAGACAGGCTCCGGTCCTCTGGTGGCACTCCTCAGCATGTCCATTACACAGGCATCGCTGACAGTTGGGGAAGCCCCAGTGTCCTGCCTGGCAGCCATCGCACCGCTGGCCGAATGCACCCGTGCGGCACGGGCACTGCCCAGTCAACTGGTCACAGGACCGAGTGACCGCACCTTCCAGATTGCACTCACATGCTAGAGAGAGGGAGGGAGGGAGAGAGAGAGAGATTTATTGGAAAGTATAAATCGAGAGAGGAGTGGGTCAGTAGGTAATGAGGCAGCAGGGGGCGCCACCAGTACAGCTGTTCACATAAGTGGGATAGACAGACTGTACAGTCCAATGCACCTTTGCAGAATAAGCTATTTGTGTACCCTACAGGATAACACCAGGAGTTTTGCCCTCACTCTTTGTGCGGTTGACTGGGGTTACAACACTAACCTTTACATCCTGCAGGTCCAAAGCCATACGTCCCAGGAGCACACTGGTCACAGCGAAGTCCAATCACGTTTGGCCTACAGCGACACTGACCTCCGTGCGTGTCACACACTGAGCTGACTGAGCCCTGGGGGTCACACAGGCAAGCTGTGAAGAAGAAAGACGTGATGAAAACGTTTTCATTTCATTGTGAAAATAATTACCAGGCATCCTTGATGATAGCAGATCGTGATTATGTGTACCCCTGAAATGACTTACGCAGGGCTCCATGGTTAATGATGGCTGACATGCTGGTGATGAGTTTGGCACAGACGTTGCTGATCTGGGGGCGTGTCACGCTCTTGGCCCCCTCGTGGCAGCGGTAGCGCTCGTAGCTCTGCTTTCTAGCGATGGAGGCGGGGTCACCGCCAATGAACATCTCCAGGGAGGAGTAACGAGGGATCAGGGAGATCTGGAGAAGAAGCAGCGAGGAGTATTAGCTGGATTGCATAAGAACACAATTAGAGAGAGAGGGAGAGAGATAAAGAGAGAGATGTGCAGACACGCATCATTTATTGAGTAAGTTTCTTAAAATGTTATATCATTTACTTTGTAATTGTTGCCCTTTTTTAATTGATAGTTACAATCTTGTCTCATCACTGCAACTCCCCAACGGGCTCGGGAGAGGCGAAGGTCAAGTCATGTGTCATTCGAAACATGACCCGCCAAGCCGCGCTGCTTCTTAACACACTGCTCACTTAACCCGGAAGCTAGCTGCACCAATATGTCAGAGGAAACACTGTTCAACTGACGACCGAAGTCAGCTTGCAGGTGCCCGGGCCGCCGCAAGGAGTCGCTAGAGCACGATGAGCCAAGGAAAGCCCCCCCAGCCAAACCTTCACCGAACCCAGACGACAGTGGGCCAATTGTATGTCGCCCTATAGGCTCCCAGTAACGGCCAGCTGTGATCGAACCCCCGGCTGTTGCGGCGCCTTAGACCGCTGAACCACTCAGGAGGCTCAATTTGTTGAGTCTTGATACTCACAGAGTCCACTAAAATGTTGGCAGCGGTTGTACCAAGAATGAGAATACTGTTCCCATCCAGATAGCGACTGAACTCAAAGCGAAGAGTGTAGCTCACTCCTCTCTCCATGCATACAGGTGGAGGCAGCACGACAAACCTGCAGCAAACACACACACCACACAGGAAAATACTAACTTTTTGGAAAAGCAAAATCCACCATGTAGTAACATCCAATTACGCAAGTGTATCACCGTCACCTGAGCCAGACACAAGGGCACTGTATATTCCGTAGTAAGGTGTGTGTGAGTTTCTCACCTGGATCCTGCAGGCAGGGACACAGTGAGCATGTCGTCTGCAGGGATGGTGTTTCCACAAGGGCTGCTGGTGGGAATGGGCCCTGGCCGAATGATCGTCACACGGACCTCCCCCCAGTCCCGTGGCATCTAAGACACACACACAACACAATAACAATCATATACAGTTACACACTGTGCACATCCAGAAAACAGAGGGGAGTGTGTGTGTGTGTGTGTGTGTGTGTGTGTGTGTGTGTGTACTCGTATGCACAGTTGAAGTCTGAAGTTTACATACACTTAGGTTGGAGTCATTAAAAAACGTTTTTCAACCACTCCACAAATTTCTTGTTCACAAACTATGGTTTTGGCAAGTCGGTTAGTTCATCTACTTCGTGCATGACACAAGTAATTTTTCCAATGATTGTTTACAGATTATTTCACTCTATCACAATCCCAGCGGGTGAGACGTCTGGTTCATCCTTGGTAGCGATTTCCAAATGCCTGAAGGTACCACGTTCAGCTGTACAAACAATAGTACGCAAGCATAAACACCATGGGACGGCACAGCCGTCATAACGCTCAGGAAGGAGACGCGTTCTGTCTCCTAGAGATGAGTGTACTTTGGTGCAAGAAGTGCAAATCAATCCCAGAACAACAGCAAAGGACATTGTGAAGATGTTGGAGGAAACGGGTACAAAAGTATCTATATCCAAAGTAAAACAAGTCCTATATCGACATAACGTGAAACGCCGCTCAGCAAGGAAGAAGCCACTGCTCCAAAACCACCATAAAAAAGCCAGACTACGGTTTGCAACTGCACATGGGGACAAAGATCGTACTTTTTGGAAAAATGTCCTCTGGTCTGATGAAACAAAAATAGAACTGTTTGGTCATAATGACCATCGTTATGTTTGCATTTGTTATGTTTGGAGGAAAAAGGGGGAGGCTTGCAAGCCAAAGAACACCATCCCTACTGTGAAGCACGGGGTGGCAGCACCATGTTGTGGGGGTGCTTTTCTGCAGGAGGGACTGGTGCACTTCACAAAATAGATGACATCATGAGAACGGAAAATTATGTGGATATATTGAAGCAACATCTCAAGACATCAGTCAGGAAGTTAAAGCTTGGTCGCAAATGGGTCTTCCAAATGGACAATGACCCCAAACATACTCACAAAGTTGTGACAAAATGGCTTAAGGACAACAAAGTCAAGGTATTGGAGTAGCCATCACAAAGCCCTGACCTCAATCTTATAAGAAATTATTTGTGAGCAGAACTGAAAAAGCGTGTGCAAGGAGGCCTACAAACCTGACTCAGTTACACCAGCTCTGTCAGGAGGAATGGGCCAAAATTCACCCAACTTATTGTGGGAAGCTTGTGGAAGGCTACCAGAAACGTTTGACCCAAGTTAAACAATTTAAAGGCAATGCTACCAAATACTAATTGAGTGTATGTAAATGTCTGACCCACTGGGAATGTGATGAAAGAAATAAAAGCTGAAATAAATCATTATCTCTACTGTTATTCTGACATTTCACATTTTTAAAATAAATTGGTGATCCTAACTGACCTAAAACAGGGAATTTTTACTAGGATTAAATGTCAGGAATTGTGAAAAACTGAGTTTCATTGTATTTGGCTAAGGTGTATGTAAACTTCAACTGTAGGTGTGTATGTGTTAGGCTTGGGCAGTATACCATACATTGTCTCCTTGTTCGGGCGGCGTTTGGCTGTTGACGTCACCGGCTTTCTAGCTACCACCGATCCACTTTTAATTTTCCATTTGTTTTGATTCACATACCTGTTTTCAATCCCACAATCACCTGTTCATTATTTAACCCTCTGTTTCCCCCATGGTTTTTGTGAGTGATTGTTTATTTGTATTTTCAGTCTGTCATTGGTGTACGTGGATTTGTTACTTTGTATATTTTACCTTTTGAGTAAAGTACGTTTGATTACTCATTTCTGCTGTCCTGCGCCTGACTCTCTACACCAGCTACACCCAGGGCCCATTACATATATACCATATGTTTTTCAATAAAATATAACATTTGCAGCTACTTTTTTAATTTAATATCTGCAGTCAACTTGTGCAATACGGATATAAAGCAGATTGCGTTCTAGATTTCCCTTGTCGCATTATTTTAAATTATGAAGCTTACCATAGTTCTCCAGAACAGTTGAGCCAGTCCCGTGTTTGTTTGTAAGCAGCACAACGGGAGAAGGTGAGCTGGTGAGTCCACAGTGCTCTCTCGGCGAGTCTCTGTTGTGCAGCGCACATGAGGTGATGAGCAATTCATTACTACATTACATGTTTGCCATCATTTATCTTATAATGGCGTTCTGCCAGAAGTCATTTGTTTCCTACTCGCCTTTTCTTCTCCTCCGTTCTTCTCCCATCTGCTCTGTGTACACATGCTGCTCTTCCTTCCGAAAAGCATGCATCACAACTTTTTTCATTTGCAATTTCTCTCGTTCACTTCAGCTTGTAAATGTCCACACTACTACTAGCTATGCTTGTACAACTTTATGAGCTGGATTCGCCTGTCTTTGCAATTAATTTGTTAGTTTTCGCTCGTTAGCATTTAGCATCTACGTGATTTCGCTATTCGTTTTGTGCAAATTTTGTTAGCATTCTGGTAATAGAGGCCCAAGGGCTTTTCTTGCGTTTTACCTCCCCCGTGTGTGCTATGCTGGTAACAGCGTAAATCCTGGTATGAGAGAAGGACGGTATGACGATTTGAACATCTGAATACCGCCCAAGCCCAGTATGTGTGTGACTAGGCACTAACCTGTGGCTCATAGCGGATGAGGAGGTCGTACTCCATGGAGTAGGGGATGTTGTTGATGGAGAACTCCAGGCTGCTGCCCTCTGGGACCTTGGCAAACCCAGTGCCAGTCCAGGTGGCAGGGCGCCCAGGCTGGTGCTCCCTCTGTTCCACACTGCAGCCCTGGACACACACAAATACCATCAAGCATTCACACAAAGTCAAACATAGACAGTACAAACAATGCAAATAAGGGTCCACCCCAGTCTTATCTATAACAAGTAGTAGTTACCTGTCCCAATATGGCCAGCTCAGCCTCATAGGTATAGTGGTCCAGAGCCATGAAGTACCACCCAGACTCCACCTGGGTACATTGACGGCCCATCATATGACTCCGACAGCGGCACTGGCCATTCTCCATAGAGCAGCTGGGGAAGACGCATAAGAAATCTATGCAGTAAGCATGTAACCCGTCGACAGCACCCCCAACCCAAAACATCTTCCCGCGGCCACACTGTCACTCACTGGTTATCTGTGGCTCCGCCCACATCACAGTCACAGTCTCTGCAGCCATTCATGTCATGACTCAGTGCCCAGTGTTCTGGCTGTGGGCAGACAGACAGGCAGCTGTTAGCACCAGACAGATGACATTCCTGACGACATCAGCCAGGGTTACTGGACCTTACATCATAGGTAACTACTCTGATACCTCAGCCAGGTGTTCCTAGCTCCAAAATGAGATACTGTAGATACATGCTGCCTATCAAAGTTCAGGCTGGTGGAGCTTAAGTTATGGGTGCAAAATAGTGGTTGTCTGTTCATGACTTTAAAACTAGCCTTTATGCAGCTTATGAGAGTTTAGGATCCACTTAGTCCGGACTACAGCTGACCATTTTTAGCATGCTGTAACCTACACCAACCGGAGAGGCCTGACATCCCTGGGCTACATTTAGATATGAAGCCCCAAGCAGGGCTTTACATTCCTGGGTATTGTTACTGGCACGGCAAGGAAGTTATGTGAGTGACAGGGGGATGTGAATGACTCAGAAACACCTATGACTCTTCGGGAGGGTGCATGTATGTATGTACGTATGAATGAATGAATGGATGGAAAGAGAGAGAGAGAATCTCTGTGTGTTAGGGTTAGGAGAGGGAGGCTCTCCTGGAGCCTTACCAGACACAGGTCACAGCTGCGTCCGGTGACCAGTCGCTTGCAGAAGCAGTCCCCGCTCACAGGGTCACATTTTGGGCTCTCTGACACAGTACCCCTGGGGTCACACTGGCAGGCTGAGGGGGGTAGAGCAGGAATTATAGGGGCATGGGAACACAGAAATGTGGCACATGATTTTATTCAAAGCACTGAGAGAGATTAACAAAAGATTGCTCCAAAATCTCTAACATAACAACCACACAAAATGAGGTTCATTTGGACTACAATCAGTTCAATTTGTTAGAATGATTCATGATTGTGCTCCTCTCCACTCACGTTGGCAGCCGCGGGGGTTTGCTGCACTCAGGCCAAAGAAGCCAGACTTGCATTTGTCACAGCGATGCCCTTCCACGTGGTCCTTACAGCGGCACTGCCCAGCGATCATGCCCAGGGATGGCTCGTCATGCTCGTCACAGATGCCCCCATTTAGGGAACCATCAGGATCACAGTCACAGGCTGGTAGAAGGAAGACAACAAACAACCTGATAAACTTAACAAACATAACCATACAGTAGTACGTACTACCTAGAAAACATATACACGCTCACATCTAATGGACATAAAGTGGTACCAGGGTTTCAACCGTGAAAATAACCTGTACACGTACATACTTATGCCATCACTCATACACAGTACGATAATGTGAGAAATACACACACAGTTCCTGTGCCCCAGTTCTGAGAAGCGGTCGACACCCTCTACTCACCAGTACAGACCCCGGGGTCTCTGATGTCCCTACTGAGGTCCTTGTAGTAAAATGGTTTACACATCTCACAGTTGCGTCCCATGGTGTTGTGGAGACAGTGGTCACAGACGCCACCGCCGGCATTGCCCGTGGCCAAGTAAACCGCCATGTCAAAGTGACACTGGTTGGAGTGGCCGTTACAGTTACATTCTGTGAGAGACCAAGGGTACAGATAACAACATAATCAAGATTCCCATTCCATTGATTATGACCTATGACTGGTGTGTTCAAGATAATAATCAGTGATGTTCAGAGAGGAGTAAGAGACGTTTCTTGTTATGGTGTGGTACACCACCACTCACTCTTGCAGGCGTTGGTGTTGCGTCCCTCAGCCGGTCTCCAGGGCATGTCACTATGGAAGTCATCACACAGCTCACAATTCAGACCCTTCGTGTTGTGCTTGCAGACACACCTCCCATGGACCTGGGGGACAGAGAGGCTGAATTACACAAATCACAGAGAATTCTAAGCAAAACCTCCCATTCTAACTCCCCTCTGCACAGATGCCTCTGCTTTCATACACAGCAATCTATATAGGGCAGTCTTCCTCCATACAACTAAGGGCAGTTCTGTGTCCCCTTACTCACCATGCCCTCCTCATCCTTGATCCCATCAATGGGGGCACACTCGGAGGCGTGGCCATAGCAGAAGCAGTTGCCGCGGACGACCAGCTCGTACATGGCATAGTAGTACTTCTCCTTGATCTCCACGCGGGAGTCCAGCAGGTTATCTCCCAGAGTGTGCAGCTTGGTGAAGTTCACACGCAGGTTCGTGATCTTCAGCTGGTCTTCAGGATGCAAGAGGAAGAGAAGAGAGGAAGGGGGGGCAGAGAGATTAGGAGATATACAACAAGCTATTTGAACATCCAAATGAATACTTAAAGTCAAAAGGAAAGGTTCCAGATACACCATTAATCATCCATTAACCCCAACCCCCACCACAGACATAAGCAGAGACACTCCCCCGTAAGAGGAAGAAGTCAAGGCCAGCCGAGCATGACATCGCTGAAGGGGGCCAGGGGGGGGGGGGGGGTGACAATAAGGGCGGACTGAAAGGGACATGGAGGGTGTTGTTAGGAGACTTGAGTTGCGTCCCAAATGGCACCCTATTTCCTAAATACGGCACTACTTTTGACCAGAGCCTTATGGGCCCTGGTCAACAGTAGTGCACTAGAAAGGGAATAGGGTGCCATTTGGGACTCACATTGATAAACTCTCACAGAGGGGAGGTAGGTTGCTACTGTGCACAGAACATTCCCTGCTGTCAGTCACGTTCCAGCTGTTCACTAGGAAACAATACACAAAATGTATCATTTGACCAAATATTTATGAAGAGGTCATCACTTCATGGAGTCTATGAAGGAAGAAACCACATGGAGGAGTGGAAAGCAAGTTAGGTCCAAACAAACTGATTTTCCCCAATGGCTCATCTTACCCCTACAGACGAGAGAGAGATATGCTGCAGACAGCATGTGGAATCAATCAGCACTCTCTCTCTCTCCACTTAGTGTTTATCTCTCTCCACACAGTGTTTCAACACAAACAAATGGAGAACAAGTCACACCTCTATGCGAAAAAGCTGTGTTTTGGGGCAGCTACCTTCACTGTACTCCCAAGAAACACTTAGAATTCTTTGTGTGGTTACTTCTGTTACCTACCTTCATTTGACTCACATACAGTGCAGGAGTTATTGTTTCATTCGACTAATGTTAGAGAAGAACATAGAAAGAGATTAGTGGAGTTCCTCTGTTACATTCATATGCACTGAAAATGAGCGAGAGGGGAGAGCGGCAGAACAGCCTCAAATCCGGGCCCTATCAGTACTCCTGGCCTCTGTTATCTGAGCGTATCCTTTCTCACACACAGAAGGGCCCTGTTCTCTAGACCTTGACAGGCAAAACACCACTCCCTTTCTCACAAACCAGTGGGACAATAAATTCCACTGTTCCACAGGACATTGGGGAATATCAGGCTGTTGCCAGGGCCACAATATGCCATGTCCAACTCTTATGAGTATCAGTCAAGCCACTGGTAAAGTCATTTCAGTGTTATTATTAACATACTAATGTACCTCCTGCTAACAGCTCCCCCAACTTCCCTGACAGGATTACCTCTATCAGGACAGAGCCGTCCATCTTTAAACTCTCTAGCTGTGGATGAGCTCTGCATGGCAAAGTGCTCAAACTAAACCATATGCATTCTGTAACGGTATACACCCGACATCCAGGCTTCATTTTAACTCCCTCCTCTCAGACATCCTCCCTCCATGTCGATATTCTGTGGCACACTAGCAGATTCAACTGCCTCCTTTACAGCAGGAACACATCAGGTTTCAGCACTTTAATTACTAAACACCCTCAAAATGTGTCTCTCTGTCAAACCCGAGCGAAAGCCGATACAGAGTGAGAGCTCTTTATCTATGCATAGTCACTTTACCTGTAAGGTTCTGCTTTTCTTTTCTTAGTCAACCTTGTGTTCTTTTTCTTTGTGTTCTGGAACGTAGCCCTGTTTCTTTGTGTTCTGGAACGTAGCCCTGTTTCTTTGTGTTCTGGAACGTAGCCCTGTTTCTTTGTGTTCTGGAGCCTCTGTTTCTTTGTGTTCTGGAACGTAGCCCTGTTTCTTTGTGTTCTGGACCGGAGCCCTGTTTCTTTGTGTTCTGGAACGTAGCCCTGTTTCTTTGTGTTCTGGAACGTAGCCCTGTTTCTTTGTGTTCTGGAACGTAGCCCTGTTTCTTTGTGTTCTGGAACGTAGCTCTGTTTCTTTGTGTTCTGGACCGGAGCCCTGTCTTTCACTTTTGTTCATTGATTTCACCTGTGTTCATTTCTCACCTGGTCTCATCAGCTCCCCATTTAGTTCACTTCTTTCTGTTTTCATGGTTGTGAGTTATTGTTTGTTTTTGACTGCATACCTGTGTTTGACCATTGCCTGCGGCCATGATTTCTGCGAAGGCTTGATAAACATTTGCCGTGCTCTGTGCGTGACTCTACACCTTTTTCTCCCTGAGTATTCATTACATTACCTCTACCTACATGTACATATTACATCAATTACCTCGACTAACCTGCGACCCCGCACATTGACTCTGTACCAGTACCTCCTGTATATAGCCTCTCTATTGTTATTTTACTGCTGCTCTTTAATTATTAGTTTTTTACTTATCTAAAAAAAAAAATAATACTTAACACTTTTCTTAAAACGGCGTTGTTCGTTAAGGGCTTGTAAGTAAGAATTTCACTGTAAGGTCTACTACACCTGTTGTATTTGGCGCATGTGACAAATACATTTTGATTAGAGAGCTCCCATTAGATGTACCTTAGACTGTGTCACTCATCAGTGCACCCTTAAGGTTCCCTTAAACAAGTGGAGGGCAGTAATGAGCATGGCAGTGTGCTAGCTACTCATTCAGAGTGTCTGTCTGGACAACATGGAACATCCAGTTTAAGGGTCAGGGTCAATCCATACCTTGGTTTTATTAAGAACAGAACCTCCCCTGTCACTACTTAGGGAAGGCTGCTCTTACTCCTGGGGAAACATTGAAGTCATACCAGTCAAAATAGAAGGGACAGCTTGTGTGGGGGAGAGAGAGCAGCTGGTTTTCACATCCCGCTAGGCTTCAGAGTGCAGACTGTCATGTGCCATTCTGTTTAGGTGTTGTGCTGTGCTGAAATTATACGGTAGGGTGGCAGTCGCTGTATCATGTCAGCGATGTGAGTTTGGCTTAACATGGTGGGGAAGTGGTTGCTAGTTGTGGTGACTGGTGAGTGTATCTTACTCTGAATGTTGGGGCTGTAGGGGTCCTCAATGTGGATGGCAGGGTCCAGAACTCTGTAGATTGCCTGGAGGAAGAAGAGGGACAGGACAGGTGTTTGAATGCCATTTTAATGTATGTGTACAACTGTAGTAACCTAGTGAGCACAACACATTGAAATGACACATTTTCAATGTCTTTTCAACCAAAAATAAGTATTTTCAACATCTTTCCAATGTCTTGTGGTCATTGGCTAGGGATAAATCCCTCGTAACTATCAGACACACCTCTCCCTCAGTGGACGGCTCGATGTCAGAGTAGCGCGACTCACAGATGACATCGTCTACTTTGCGTAGGGGTCCCTTAGATACCCCGGGGAAGACCGAGGCACAGTCGTAGGCAAAGTAGCGGTACACCTGCCAGTTACGTCCAAAATCTGCCGATCGCTCAATCACCATGGCTGCTGGGCGAAATGTCTGTGTGCCAGGAGAGGGATGTGATGTGTGTAGTTGCTCATTTGAAGACACAGAACATGTTTATATACTGCATAGATTTGACACACTGTTTAAGGCAGGGGTCTCCAACAGGTTGATCGTGAGCTACCACATATGAGTAGCTCGCCAAACAATTCTGTAAGTACATGCAATTTTCACGTGTTCCACCACAAACTGTCATAAACAAATCTCACAAGTATCCCGACACCACAAGCTCCAAGCTACTATCTAACTGAACATTGACATTATCCCACCCCTGGTTAGCCACTAATGGCTTAAAAAGACCAACCTAACACTATCTGCCAATTAATTTCCAGCAATATTGCCTCTTTCTGTCTGTGTGGTGCAGGCGTTTGTCCATCACTCCATGTGTAGCCAGTTGATATGATAACCGTCTTGTGGGTTGACAGAAATGGAAAAAAGGGGAATTAGACAAAGTATTCTGATGTGATTTAAGCATTGACATCAACTCAGAACATCCAATTTCGCTGTTTCTCTATGAATAACTGTAATACAAAACAAAACATAATTTGGGAAAATATAAAACAATTTTGGGAAAAAATAACAGGGCCCTGTTAGTTGTTTATTAACCATTATTCTACCAGGTATATTGACAGACAATACAGTGCACTACTTTCTCTTGTACACTAAAGAGCCGTAGCTTGTGACATGTTTATTAAGTAGCTGTCATGATAGAAAAAGTTGGAGACCCCTGGTCTAAGGTTTACTAAGTGCTCTATGTCTAACCTTGAAGATCATGATAAGATGAGTAAAATGGAATTCTGCCTCAAGGTCCAGCTGAATGAAGACATCAGGCTTTCCTGAAGACAAAATGAGAGGGATGGAGGGAGAGAGAGAGAAAGGATGAGAGAGGGCATGTCAAGCTTTATGTTGTTGCTATTACATCTATAATGTATGCACTCAATCAACCTGTCAATCTATCTGTTACAGGAAATGCAAACCCGTGTTTTCACCAGTGATAACTCAACTACCAGCTGTGAGGGAAGCCCCTGTCCGTCTCTTGGCTTGAGTAATGGCATCTGAACAGGAAAAAGCATTCTCATCTTGGCTGGAGATGTGGTCGTCCACATGGGTAATCCCACACACTTCCTGAGCATGATCCATCCTTAAGAACCACTCGAGTTGGCCCATTATTCACAATGAATTGGTAGAGAAGAAGTCTTAAGTTCCAATAGTAGTGTAGGGGGTTCTGCCTTATGCTCCTTCTAGCAGTTGGAACATTTAACTGCTACAGCATATACAGTGCCTTGCGAAAGTATTCGGCCCCTTTGAACTTTGTGACCTTTGCCACATTTCAGGCTTCAAACATAAAGATATAAAACTGTATTTTTTGTGAAGAATCAACAACAAGTGGGACACAATCATGAAGTGGAATGACATTTATTGGATATTTCAAACTTTTTTAACAAATCAAAAACTGATAAATTGGGCGTGCAAAATTATTCATCCCCCTTAAGTTAATACTTTGTAGCGCCACCTTTTGCTGCGATTACAGCTGTAAGTCGCTTGGGGTATGTCTCTATCAGTTTTGCACATCGAGAGACTGACATTTTTTCCCATTCCTCCTTGCAAAACAGCTCGAGCTCAGTGAGGTTGGATGGAGAGCATTTGTGAACAGCAGTTTTCAGTTCTATCCACAGATTCTCGATTGGATTCAGGTCTGGACTTTGACTTTCTAACACCTGCACCATTCTAACACCTGGATATGTTTATTTTTGAACCATTCCATTGTAGATTTTGCTTTCTGTTTTGGATCATTGTCTTGTTGGAAGACAAATCTCCGTCCCAGTCTCAGGTCTTTTCCAGACTCCATCAGGTTTTCTTCCAGAATGGTCCTGTATTTGGCTCCATCCATCTTCCCATCAATTTTAACCATCTTCCCTGTCCCTGCTGAAGAAAAGCAGGCCCAAACCATGATGCTGCCACCACCATGTTTGACAGTGGGGATGGTGTGATGAGCTGTGTTGCTTTTACGCCAAACATAACGTTTTGCATTGTTGCCAAAAAGTTCAATTTTGGTTTCATCTGACCAGAGCACCTTCTTCCACATGTTTGGTGTGTCTTCCAGGTGGCTTGTGGCAAACTTTAAACAACACTTTTTATGGATATCTTTAAGAAATGGCTTTCTTCTTGCCACTCTTCCATAAAGGCCAGATTTGTGCAATATACGACTGATTGTTGTCCTATGGACAGAGTCTCCCACCTCAGCTGTAGATCTCTGCAGTTCATCCAGAGTGATCATGGGCCTTTTGGCTGCATCTCTGATCAGTCTTCTCCTTGTATGAGCTGAAAGTTTAGAGGGAAGGCCAGGTCTTGGTAGATTTGCAGTGGTCTGATACTCCTTCCATTTCAATATTATCGCTTGCACAGTGCTCCTTGGGATGTTTAAAGCTTGGGAAATCTTTTTGTATCCAAATCCGGCTTTAAACTTCTTCACAACAGTATCTCGGACCTGCCTGGTGTGTTCCTTGTGCTTCATGATGCTCTCTGCGCTTTTAATGGACCTCTGAGGCTATCACAGTGCAGATGCATTTATACGGAGACTTGATTACACACAGGTGGATTGTATTTATCATCATTAGTCATTTAGGTCAACATTGGATCATTCAGAGATCCTCACTGAACTTCTGGAGAGAGTTTGCTGCACTGAAAGTAAAGGGGCTGAATAATTTTGCACGCCCAATTTTTCAGTTTTTGATTTGTTAAAAAAGTTTGAAATATCCAATAAATGTCGTTCCATGATTGTGTCCCACTTGTTGTTGATTCTTCACAAAAAAATACAGTTTTATATCTTTATGTTTGAAGCTTGAAATGTGGCAAAAGGTCGCAAAGTTCAAGGGGGCCGAATACTTTCGCAAGGCACTGTAAATAACATAATAACCACAGTAAATAGTCCCGTCAGAAATGTCTATATGCCACAACGTAGCTCAAAGGGAAATCTCTGAGAACACCCTAAACACATGCTCATAAAGCTAAGTGCTTTGAGGATCCTTTCCCTATCTCCAAATGTAGTCTGAAGTGAATACAAACAGCAGGAAGACAACAGTAAAATTCGTAACTCTGCACATGAAAAAAATGAGAGAGGTAATGACAGAGTACAGCTTCCGGGGTTGGCGCCTCAACATTAACATCACTAGCTATCTACCCCTCAGGCAGGCTGTGGTGTGGTGTGATGGGAGCCAGGCCTGTGGAAAAGTAACACAATAAAATAAAAAAGACTCTGGAAATAACAGAGAGAGAGTCTCACAAATCTTCTGAAGATTCATTCATTCATCATAAACCAACCTGACACACAAACAGTGTAAATACACACAGAGACACATTGGTGAGTAAGAGGTCAAACTGGATTTCGGCCATTGGGTCTGTGCTGTAGGCTGTGAACCATAACCTGCAATCCTTAATGAAAGGCTAATCAGGAAGGAAACGGAGGCAGGGGAAAGGAGAGGCAGAGGAAAAGAGAGGCAGGGTGTGCTGGAGCCAAGGAGTCAAGTTGGAGGAGAGGGAGAGGAAGAATGAGGAGGAGAGAGAAGCAAAGAGAGGGAAAGGGCAAAGGAAGGGAAACAGAGATAGAACTGGAGAGTGGGAGAGGGGTCACAGCAAATAGTTTCATTTGTGTTTCTCCCATCACCGCTGTTGTAAGGCTTGGTTAACGGAGAGCAATTAGTAACTGGTACACTCTACTAATGGAACCAACCCACTCGCACATCCTTCTAGTAGCCTACTTGGTACCACTTCAAACAGAGTAGAAGTGGCACAAGCTGCTCTACAGAACAGAGGATAAGGTACCCACCCAACCTAGCCTTCCACTCCAAGCCCTTGAGGAACTAAGTGAAGGAAGGGGCCTCACACCAGAGTTACACAGGGACAGTGGTCTACACACATGTAGTACAAGCAGCCCACTGTGCTCCATGTCACATACTCTAAAGCCCTGCTAGAAACGCCATGGAGACTGGGAGTAAAAATAGTGACTGTTTCCTGTCCCCCACCTCTCAGTGTTCGACATAGAGTACAGGCAGTGCTATTACTGGTCCACAGTAGTCAATCACTCAGAAATAGACCTGAAATGAGGCTTTTGTTTGCAGTGATGTGGGCTCTGTATTAACAATGAAGAAGGAGAATTGCTCAGCTGGTGTCTTGAAATCCATTCTCCAAATCTAATTTTCTATCCCTCCCTCAATGTACACCCTCTCACTCTTTCTCTCACTCTTTCTCTCCGGCTCCCAATCTTCCTCTGACCCCTTCCCTCCCCACCCTCCTTTCCTTTCCTTTCCTCTCTTCTCTTTCTCATTCCTCCCTTTGTTGACGTGCCAGGGTACAGCCTGCACTGTTATTATCCCCATACAAACAGCTGTGGGCCTGTGGCTGGTCTGGGTCTGGTCCAGGCAGAGTAAAGTAGGCTACTACAGAGAACAGAGGGTGATTTAGCGTGATGGAGGCCATGGACCTCTGGGCTTTGAAGGCCCTTCAGAACAGAGCTACCAGCACTCACTGTAATGACGCACTGTGGCTTCCAGGATTGTCGGCCCCATCTCTCTCCCCCATATCTCACCCTCTCACTACTGCTTCCTTTTATGATCCACTCATGATCTCTCCCTCTTCCACTCCCCCCTCTCTTTCTCGGTCTCTGAACAGACCTGTTATTAATAGTAGTAACCAAGATTAGGTCTCTAATAATACGAATGATATGGATTCTGTATGAGTTCATACCACTGACAGCTGCATGTTGGGGGTATGTCATGTAACCGAAGGCAGGGGGCACAAATAGACGACAAATCTGTTTTAACACTGCTTCTCATAAAATCAAAGGTTCACTATTTAAACATGGATATAATTGCAACCTCTGTGAATGCAATCTCAATTCTCACCATTCTCCGACTGCCACCATGACTTCTTGCGGTGTGGTTTGAACGTGGTGATGACGTTCTCAATGCGGTGACTGATGGTGTTGTAGACTGGGTCATATGGGCGGCGAGAGTCACACTGGAAACATTTCTTCTCATCCTACAGGGTCAAAGGTGACACAGGTCAGAGGTCGAACAGAAGCTCAGGACAGAGAGAGGTAGGGGGAGTGAGAGGATGTTGGAGACCCACACACACACACACACACACACACACCTGTAAGTGACTGACGATGCAGTAGGGGTCTTTCTTCCTGGAGCCGCATGTTGATGATGCCTTCAGGCTCTTCTCACGGCCCACCAACAGGTCTCCTGTTGCCGGGTAACAGCTGCCATGGGTACAGCCGTGGGCGTGGTCTGGCTCCCGGGCAGTGGCATATGCCAGGGCTGGAGAAGCGAGGAAGGAGAGGAGGTTAAGGACAGGAAACAACATCACAGCAGGGGGATGTTATTGCAGTCACTTAGAGTGAAGAAAGAAAGACAATGGTTTCCCTAGACGGATCACTCCTCTGTCTTAGAAAACAAATCACACTCTCTCTCTCTCTCTTTCTACGACATTACCACAAACTCTAATCAGTACAGGAAAAGGACATCGAGAGGAAGTAAGCCTACGTTTAATCCTGAGACTAAAGCTGAGCCCAACTAAAGCTGCTGCTAGCCCACCTGCAGCTCAACAGTCAATGTTTAAATAATAGGAGTAACAATGTTGAAAAAACACTTAAAGAGATTATCTTTTGGGGGAATATGTTAGCAGTGCCTCTCTCTCCTGAAGTCCAAAACGGTTGACCTGACATGGGGCCCTACAGCCGCTAAATCTGGAAGCGAACCCAAAGGTCAACTAGGAGGTCAACGAGGTCAGGTTCTGGCAGCACAGCAGGAAAATATGTGTGTATGGGTGTGCGTGTGAGCATGTGAGCTTGTGTGTGTGTCTTTTTGTGTTAGTTTGTGTGGGTATGTCTGTGCATGCATTTTCGTGTTCTTGTGACTCAATGGATGAACTGTGTGTGGGGTGTTTGAAAATAGCCCAACAGTCGTCAAGCAGTCCAGTCAACATCCTGAAATATATTCCTAGTGAAGCGCCAGTGGGACGGGGAGACACTCAGTCTAAAGAGCAGGGCCAGGTCTGTCTGTCTGTCTGTCTGTCTGTCTGTCTGGCTGTCTGTCTGTCTGTCTGTCTGTCTGTCTGTGTCTGTCTGTCTGTCTGTCTGTGTCTGTCTGTCTGTCTGTCTGTCTGTCTGTCTGTCTGTCTGTCTGTCTGTCTGTCTGTCTGTCTGTCTGTCTGTCTGTCTGTCTGTGTCTGTGTCTGTCTGTCTGTCTACAACAGGTGCTTCTAAGGCACTCTATGGATACAAGAAGCAAAAACATGCAACACAAACAGAAATAAATCCGTACACAATGGATCAACATTCCGTATTCTGCTGCATATTGCGATTTTAGGACAGCTTTGGATTGTGAGTGTCCTAGGAAAAGTCCTGAGGAGATTTCACAGAGACGATCAACAAAAACATGACACTCTCTAGAGGAAACCTGTGTTTGCCTGGCATACAGACAAGTCTCACACTGGTACCACTGCCAGGCACTGAACACACACACACACACACACACTCACACTCACACTCACAAAAACACACACACACCACAGTGATACACTTGGCATTCAGTCAACACATAATAATGACTGTGCCTTCGAAAATGTCTTGGTCATATGTTTCCTATGCCAACAGTGCATTTGTGTACACAGACAATGATGGGAATATGCTATACACTTTTCTTTGAGTCAGGATATCACCTCAACATGGAGGACATGTTATCTGAATGCTGTAGTAATGTTATCTCAGTTCCCTTTCCTGTTGCCAGGAAACTTCTGTGGTAAATCAAGCTAGGCCTGTGTAATTATGCTGTAACCCCCAAAATCTGCCCTCAACAATTACCTAGCCAATTAACAATAGAAGAATAGAGATAAACAAGGCTTTAAAAAAAAGCAAAACCAAACTAAATGGCCTGAGACATAACTGCACAGGAAACTTTTCCTTATTTTTCTGACAAGGCCATAGTCTTCAGTCATGAGGGGTATATAGAGAGGAGGGGAGAGAGAGAGAAGAAAGAGTGAGATGTGAAAAGAAAAAGGAAGAGAGAGGGGGGAGAAGGAGAGGGAGAGAGATGGGGGGGGGAGGGAGAGAAGGAGAGGGAGAGAGATGGGGGGAGAGAGAGGGGGAGAGGGAGAGAGATTGGGGAGAGAGAGGGGGAGAGGGAGAGAGATGGGTTGGGAGAGAGGGGGAGAAGGAGAGGGAGAGAGATGGGGGGGGAGAGAGAGGGGGAGAAGGAGAGGGAGAGAGATGGGGGAGAGGGAGAGAGATGGGGGGAGAGAGAGGGAGAGGGAGAGAGATGGGGTGGGAGAGAGGGGGAGAAGGAGAGGGAGAGAGATGGGGGGGGAGATGGGGGGGGAGGGGGAGAAGGAGAGGGAGAGAGATGGGGGAGAGAGAGGGGGGAGAAGGAGAGGGAGAGAGATGGGGGGGAGAGAGCGAGAGATGGAGAGAAAGCCGATGAGTAAATACAAAGCCTCTGTAGTGACATAGCAACATGATATCTATTTTGGTCGTTGGCACACACTCAAAGGTGTGTGTAGAAAGAGAGAGCGGAGATGGAAGGGGGGGAGCAGAGAGGGCTGATGTACAGACTATCATTTCAGGGCCTCTCCTAAACTCTTTTAACTTGTCTCTGTCTTGTCTGTCTCTGTTGGAGAGCTTTCACAGACATCCTATACCCCTGTCTCAGTCCCTGCACAGAGGCTGAGGGAGTTGACATCACAGTCCCTCCAGAACACAATAAGATTGGCTCACCAGGTTATATATAGTTATAACATCAGCCAACTGAAAGTATTTATTTCATTTCAGTATTTATTAAGGGTGAGAGTTATTTTGATCAAAGCACAATGTGTGAGAAGAGAACCTGTAAGCCTATTTGATGATTAACCACCCTCTTTCTGTCAAGTAAGTCATATGGAAATCTGGTTTGAACAAATTAAATTCCCACTTGATGCTTTAATAACGAGCATATTTGGAATGTTTGATTTCAACCAGAGAGGATGGAAAGGGATGGTTGACTAAGCAGCAGTGTGTCCATCTCATCTCAGCAGCTCTCTCATACTCTCTGCCATTCTCTCCTCTTACCCATACATGGACAGGCAGTGAGGAATGCAGGCTGATCAGCTGAGAGGGGGGCGTACCTCCGAGCTAATAAAGCCTAGCCACATACCAGCAGAGGTTGTATTAGCCTAGCCACAGACCAGGATAGGTTGTATTAGCCTAGCAACATACCAGGAGAGGTTGTATTAGCCTAGCCACAGACCATGAGAGGTTGTATTAGCCTAGCCACAGACCATGAGAGGTTGTATTAGCCTAGCAACAGACCATGAGAGGTTGTATTAGCCTAGCCACAGACCATGAGAGGTTGTATTAGCCTAGCCACAGACCATGAGAGGTTGTATTAGCCTAGCATCAGACCATGAGAGGTTGTATTAGCCTAGCAACAGACCAGGAGAGGTTGTATTAGCCTAGCCACAGACCATGAGAGGTTGTATTAGCCTAGCCACAGACCATGAGAGGTTGTATTAGCCTAGCAACAGACCAGGAGAGGTTGTATTAGCCTAGCAACATACCATGATAGATTGTATTAGCCTAGCAACAGACCAGGAGAGGTTGTATTAGCCTAGCAACAGACCAGGAGAGGTTGTATTAGCCCACAGACCACGAGAGGTTGTATTAGCCTAGCCACAGACCACGAGAGGTTGTATTAGCCTAGCCACAGACCATGAGAGGTTGTATTAGCCTAGCAACAGACCAGGAGAGGTTGTATTAGCCTAGCAACAGACCAGGAGAGGTTGTATTAGCCTAACAACAGACAAGGAGAGGTTGTATTAGCCTAGCCACAGACCAGGAGAGGTTGTATTAGCCTAGCAACAGACCAGGAGAGGTTGTATTAGCCAGACCAGGAGAGGTTTTGTTAGCCTAGCCACACACCAGGAGAGGTTGCATTAGCGTAGCCACAGACCAGGAGAGGTTGTATTAGCCTAGCCACAGACCAGGAGAGGTTCTATTAGCCTAGCCACAGACCATGAGAGGTTGTATTAGCCTAGCCACATACCAGGAGAAGTGTGCTTTGCACAAGTGAGCTTAGCCACAAACAATAGATTCTGTTGTACAAGTCAACTGTTGAACGTAATGCTAACAAGAAGAAACATCCTCCCCTTTTGAGCAGAAATAAGGAGATCAAATCCATTAAATGTGCTCTAAACTGACCATCGTTATAAATCTCAGTCAACATGCTGTTCCATCTTGAGTGATTCTCCCCTCTTCCCTGGGCTATGACTGGAACTCCACTGCACTATGGACTACTAATGTGGTTTATTATGTGTATAATAACAGTTATTTCCATCTCTTCCCAAAACAAGTGTAATGAGTTTGGATTGGACAGCTCCCAGCATCCTCTCTGTTCTGCATTCAGCCTTGCCAAGGCTAATCTCCCTGTAATGGCCTGGACCACTACACAAAGAGAGAGGGATTTTCTCTTACCCCCTCTCTCCCTCACTGCCTCTCTCTCACAATTCTCTTCCTCAATCTCTCGATTCTTCATTCAATCTCCCTCTCCCTTTTTTCTCCCATTGTCTTGCTCTCTCATCTTCTCTCTATTTTCTCTGTCTTTCTCTCTCTCTCTGTCTGTCAGTGTGGTATGTACTGTACTATAAGCATCTATGTGAAGCCCCACTGCCTGTCCTGGCACACTCTGGAGATATGGGATTAACACCACTGTCAGCTTTGTTACACTGCTGTGTCTGTAAGCTTTGTTACACTGCTGTGTCTGTCAGCTTTGTTACACTGCTGTGTCTGTCAGCTTTGTTACACTGCTGTGTCTGTCAGCTTTGTTACACTGCTGTGTCTGTCAGCTTTGTTACACTGCTGTGTCTGTCAGCTTTGTTACACTGCTGTGTCTGTCAGCTTTGTTACACTGCTGTGTCTGTCAGCTTTGTTACACTGCTGTGTCTGTAAGCTTTGTTACACTGCTGTGTCTGTCAGCTTTGTTACACTGCTGTGTCTGTCAGCTTTGTTATACTGCTGTGTCTGTCAGCTTTGTTACACTGCTGTGTCTGTAAGCTTTGTTACACTGCTGTGTCTGTAAGCTTTGTTACACTGCTGTGTCTGTCAGCTTTGTTACACTGCTGTGTCTGTCAGCTTTGTTACACTGCTGTGTCTGTCAGCTTTGTTACACTCCTGTGTCTGTCAGCTTCGTCCCACTGCTGTGCCTGTCAACGTTGTTCCACTGCTGTGCCTGTCAGCTTTGTTACACGGCTGTGCCTGTCAGCGCTGTTACACAGCTGTGCCTGTCAACGTTGTTACACGGCTGTGCCTGTCAGCTTTGTTACACAGCTGTGCCTGTCAGCTTTGTTACACAGCTGTGCCTGTCAACGTTGTTACACAGCTGTGCCTGTCAGCATTGTTACACAGCTGTGCCTGTCAACATTGTTACACAGCTGTGCCTGTCAACGTTGTTACACGGCTGTGCCTGTCAGCTTTGTTACACAGCTGTGCCTGTCAGCTTTGTTACACAGCTGTGCCTGTCAACGTTGTTACACAGCTGTGCCTGTCAGCATTGTTACACAGCTGTGCCTGTCAGCTTTGTTACACAGCTGTGCCTGTCAGCTTTGTTACACAGCTGTGCCTGTCAACGTTGTTACACAGCTGTGCCTGTCAGCATTGTTACACAGCTGTGCCTGTCAACGTTGTTACACGGCTGTGCCTGTCAGCTTTGTTACACAGCTGTCTGCCACCGAGTCACTTTCTTCTGTTTCTTCTACTTTTCCTCAACTTTCAATAAAGATTTTTGCCACTTTGTTTTCCTAGGAAGGCTTAGCTGGAGGATTGTAAAAAATGAGACCCCCAGTCATTGTCCCCATAGTGAGAGGAACAGGGACTTGACATGTCACTGCTTTGTGTTAGGAAAGAGACAGGAGGGATGGCGATGTGACATCAAGACAACACATTCCAATCTGACTGGGTGACAGAGACGAGAAAGAGTCTGCTCTCAGCATCTTCCTAGGAGTACACACTGGAACCAATCATGAAGACAAACACACTCGCATTCAGTACACAAATACACAGACACTCATAGAAGATTAAAGGGAGATTTTTACCACCAAACAAAGAAAGCTTTGGAGATGATGCTACTGTACATCTAGAACACTTGCTTTTAAGATAGTTGATGGCAGCATTTTGAGCTGTTGGAGCACCTTGCATGGGACGTGAGGGAACAGAATCAGAATAGCACTGTGGACAGATAAACGTCCCTGCACTGCATACAGTACCTGACCTGACTGTGAGTGTGTGTTTGAGAACACAGATAAGTATAGAACTGGCCCAGAGCAAACTAGCCTCCACAGGGCAGGAGAAAGTCAACAGACTTTTATTTTTAAACCCTCCTGCTAATTAGTTTACATTCGGTCTATCCTCCTTTCTTTCCCTCCTCTCTCGCTCTCTCTGGTCTCTTCTAATGATCCGTCTACTCCCACATCCAGAGAAGGGTGACTCTCTACTCCTTCTTCTCCTCCCTTTCAGCATGGAATTCTGGATACAACAGACCTTACAGTGAAATGCTTACTTACAAGCCCTTAACCAACAATGCAGTTTAAAGAAAGAACCTAAAAAAAGGCAAGAGATAAGAACAACAAATAATTAAAAATAACAATAGCGGGTCTATATACAGGGGGTACCGGTACAGAGTCAATGTGCAGGGGCACTGATGTCAAGGTAATTGAGGTAATATGTACATGTAGGGAGAGTTATTAAAGTGAATATGCATAGATAATAACAGAGAAGCAACTGCGTTTAATGAGGGGGCAATGCAAATAGTCTGGATAGCCACTTGATTAGCTGTTCAGAACTTATGGCTTGAGGGTAGAAGCTTTTGGACCAAGACTTGGTGCTCCGGAACCGCTTGCCGTGCGGGAGCAGAGAGAACAGTCTATGACTAGGGTGGCTGGGCCTTCCTCTGACACTGCCTGGTAAAGAGATCCTGGATGGCAGGAGGCTTGGCCACAGTGATGTACTGGGCCGTATGCACTACCCTCTGTAGTGCCTTGCGGTCTGAGGCCGAGCAGTTGTCATACCAGGCGGTGATGCATCCTGTCAGGATACTCTCAATGGTGCAGCTCTAAAACCGTTTTAGGATGAGGACCCCTGAGGGGGAATAGGTTTTGTCATGCCCTCTTCATGTCTGTCTTGGTGTGCTTGGACCATGTTAGTTTGTTGGTGATGTGGATGCCAAGGAACTTGAAGCTCTCAAACTGCTCCACTACAACCCCCTCAATGAGAATGGGGGCGTGCTTTGTCCTCCTTTTCCTGTAGTCCACAATCATCTCCTTTGTCTTGATCATGTTGAGGGAGAGGTTGATGTCCTGGAACCACATGGTCAGGTCCCTATAGGCTGTGTCATCGTTGTTGGTGATCAGGCCTACCAATGTTGTGTCTTCAGCAAACTTAATGATGGTGTTGGAGTCGTGCCTGGCCATGCAGTCAGGGAGTACAGGAGGGAACTGAACACGCACCCCTGAGGGACCCCCGTGTTGAGGATCAGCATGGCGGATGTGTTGTTATCTACCCTTACCACCTGGGGGCGGCCCGTCAGGAAGTCCAGGATCCAGTTGCAGAGGGAGGCGTTTAGTCCCAGCGTCTTTAGCTTAGTGATGATCTTTGAGGGAACTATGGTGTTGAAAGCTGAGCTGTCGTCAATGAATAGCATTCTCACATAGGTGTTCCTTTTGTCCAGGTGTGAAAGGGCAGTGTGGAGTGCAATAGAGATTGCATCATCTGTGGATCTGTTGGTGCGGTTTGTAAATTGGAGTGAATCTAGGGTTTCTGGGATAATGGTGTTGATGTGAGCCATGACCAGCATTTCAAAGCATTTCATGGCTACAGATGTGAGTGCTACAGGTCGGTAGGCATTTAGGCAGGTTACCTTAGTGTTCTTGGGCACAGGGACTATGGTGGTCTGCTTGTAACATGTTGATATTCCGGACTCAGACAGGGAGAGGTCGAAAATGTCAGTGAAGACACTTGCCAGTTGGTCAGCGCATGCTCGGAGTACATGTCCTGGTAATCTGTCTGGCCCTGTGGCCTCGGCTGCGGAGAGCATGATCACACAGTTGTCCAGAACAGCTGATGATCTCATGCATGTTTCAGTGTTACTTGCCTCGAAGCGAGCATAGAAGTTATTTAGCTCGTCTGGTAGGCTCGTGTCACTGGGCAGCTCTTGGCTGTGCTTCCCTTTGTACTGTAGTCTGCAATAGTTTGCAAGCCCTGCCACATCTGACGTGCGTCGGAGCTGGTGTATAACGATTCGATCTTAGTCCTGTGTTGACTCTTTGCCTGTTTGATGATTCATCGGAGGGCATCTCGGGATTTCTTATAAGCTTCTGGGTTAGAGTCCCGCTCCTTGAAAGCGACAGCTCTACCCTTTAGCTCAAAGCAAATGTTGCCTGTAATCCATGGCTTCTGGTTGGGGTATGTACGTACAGTCACTGTGGGGACGACGTCCTCAATGCACTTATTGATAAAGACAGTGACTGATGTGGTGTACTCCTCAATGCCATCTGAAAAATTCCAGAACTTATTCCAGCCTGTGCTCGAAAAACAGTCCTGTAGTTTAGCATCTGCTTCACATGACCACTTTTTTATAGGCCGAGTCACTGGTGCTTCCTGCTTTAGTTTTTGTATGTAAGCAGGAATGAGGAGGACAGAATTATGGGAGGGAGAGCTTTGTACACATCTCTGTGTGTGGAGTAAAGGTGGTCGATAATTTTTTAACATACTGATAGAAATGAGGTAAAACTGATTTAAGTTTCCCTGCATTAAAATCCCTGGCCACTAGGAGCGCCGCCTCTGGATGAGCATTTTCCTGTTTGCTTATGGTGGTATACAGTTAATTGAGCGTGGTTTTAGTGCCAGCATCAGTCTGTGGTGGTATGTTGACAGTTTAAAAAAGTACAGATGAAGACTCTCAGTAGATAAGAGTGGTCTACAGCTTATCATGAGATACTCTACCTCAGGTGAGCAAAATCTTGAGACTTCCTTAGATATCGTGCACCAGCTGTTGCTTACATATATGCATAGGCCTCCGCCCTGTGTTTTACCAGAGGCTGCTGTTCTATACTGCCGATAGTGTATAACCCGCCAGATGTATGTTCTTAATGTCGTCATTCAGCCACGACTCGGTGAAACATAAGATATTACAGTTGTTAATGTCCCGTTGGTAGGATATACGTGCTTTCAGTTTGTCCCTTTTATTTTCCAGCGATTGATGGTTAGCTATCAGGACAGAAGGCAAAGGCAGATTAGCCAAAAGTCGCCTGATCCTAACAAGGCACCCTGATCTTTTTACACTAAATTTCAATTTCCTTCTCCAGCAAATGACGGGGATCTGGGCCTGTGTCTGTAGTATATCCCTTCCATCCGACTCAATGAAGAAAACCTTTTGTCCAATTTGAGATGAGTGATCGCAGTTCTGATATCCAGAAGCTCTTTCGGTCATCAGAGATGGTAGCAGCAACAACATTATGTACAAAATAAGTTATAAACAATGTGGAAAAACAAACAAAATAGCATTGTTGGTTAAAATCTGTTGGGGCTAGGGGGCAGCATTTTCACTTTTGGATGAAAGGCGTGCCCAGAGTAAACTGCCTCCTACTCTTTCCCAGTTGGGAATATATGCATATTATTACTGGTGGATAGAAAACACTCTGAAGTTTCAAAAACTGTTTGAATTATGTCTGTGAGTATAACAGAACTCATATGGCAGAAGAAACCTGAGAAGAAGTCCAAACAGGAAGTGAGACCTCGATTTTTAAAGCAGTGCCATTTGAAGTCCAGCTTAGATATGGATGAGCATGCACATCCTAGGACTTCCACAAGATGTCACCATCTTTAGATTCTGGTTGTATGATTCTACTATAAAGGAGGGGCTCATAATTGCTCTTTGAGTGGGTGGTCTGGCAGAAAGCCTCGGTCTCATTGCGCACGGTCATGAGAGTGTTCTTCCGTTCCGATGCGTTTCTTCAGACAATGAAATTCTCCGGTTGGAACCTTATTGCTGATTAATGTTTAAAACATCCTAAATATGGATTGCATACATCATTTGACTTGTTTCTACGATCTGTAACGGAACTTTTTGAGTTTTTGTCTGGAGGAATTGCTCGTGCTTTTTGAGGATTGAATGCTGGGCTGAACAAGCTAACAAGTGGCTAAATGATGGGCTTTATGGAACTTTATGGAACAAATCAGTCATTTATTGTCGAACTGGGATTCCTGGAACTGCCTTCTGATGAAGATATTCAAAGGTAAGTGAATATTTATAGTATTTTTTGTAGCTTCTGTTGACGCCAAAATGGCGGCTATTTCTTTGGGTTCTGAGCGCCGTTCTCAGATTATTCTTTTAAAGTTTTTTTTAAATCTGACACAGCGGTTGCATAGAGGATACGTTTATCTTTAATTCTGTGAATAACACTTGCATCTTTTATCAATGTTTATTGTGAGTATTTCTGCAAAATCACTGGATGTTTTGGGATCAAAACATTACTGCACGTAACACACCAATGTAAACTTTTCAGAGATTTTTTTATATATATATATATGCATATTATCGAACAAAACACACAATACATGTATAACATGATGTCCTATGAGTGTCATCTGATGGAGATAATCAAAGGTTATTGTTTAATTTTATCTATATTTCTGCTTTTGTGACTATCCTTGGCTGTGAAAAATGTCTGTGTGTTTTTGAATTTGGTGGTGATCTAACATAAATATATTTGGTGGTGACTTTCAAATAACATTAAATATACTTGTTGTGTTAAATTTTCAAAATAATAAATTTCCCGCGCCACCTTTTCAGCAGAATGGGAGGGGGTGTTCCCTTTAGGGGACTCCTTGCCATAACAAGTTTAAGAGCTGATAAGAGGGCAGCCATTACCTCCAGCACCATCATCTCACTGCAGATGGTGATTCCCCAGGAGAGGGGAGAGGTGTCACATGCAGGCAGGCAGATTGGCTGAGCGGGGATGGAAAGCAGAACTCCCGAGTGGCCCACGTTGCCACGGTGCTGCGCTGAAAGAGCCTGCTTCATTACTTACCCAGCCGTAAGAATAACTACGCCTGCCACTGAGAAGCATCTGCTCCTACTGGGTGTAAAACACTGGTACTTCCACCTCGGGAAAAAGCCAAGGACCACCAGACAGGTGAGCATGAGAGACCAATGCTGGAAACACAGCTGTTGCCCATTGTCTGGCTGCCCCGGTTCCGTTCCCAGAACCTGACATAACATAAAGCCCAAGCCCCATGTCTCTGACACCAGTCCCCAGAGTCCTATGACTGCCCCAGACCCATGCTATACCTCTTATCCACTATGGTACTCCCAGGTCCCAGACCAACTCCCAGGCACCAGCCCCTGGCCATGTTGCTGAGTCTAACTCTAAGGCGCAGTCAGACACATGTGCAGCAGATGTTGGGTGCAGCCAGCCAGTCAAGTGGCTGTGGGTTTGATTTACATACTGATTACTGCGCTTGGTTTGCCTCCTCACCAGCTGGAGTGACGAACGGAGATTCAGTCAACTTCTCCATTGGATCGAGGGACCGAGCAGATGTGAACATGAGCTAATTACACTCACATAAATGTGTTTCTACTTAGAAAGTACATAGGGGATTTGTCATTTTGTTATACTCCAGTCTCCTGATACATTTTATCAGGGAGACAATCAAAGACTTTTGTGTAAATCTGTCTGGTATTTAAATCGATTTCCTGTACAATCTTTGAATAACTATGGGATTAGATAAAGTCTGTTCTGTGTGTGTGTGTGTGTGTGTGTGTGTGTGTGTGTGTGTGTGTGTGTGTACTGTACATCTGAGCCTGAACATAACTCCGTTCATATGTGTGACGGTAGGAAGCCATTTCTCTTTCCCCTTCGGTTGAACCAAGATGAACAGCTGGCCCTTCCTATGCCTTGGAATGCGGCAGGTAGCCTAGTGGTTAGAGCGTTGGACTAGTAACCGAAAGGTTTCAAGATTGAATCCCCGAGCTGACAAGGTAAAAATCTGTGGTTCTGCCTCTGAACAACTGTTCCTAGGCCGAAATTGAAAATAAGAATTTGTTCCTAACTAACTTGCCTAGTTAAATAAAGATTAAATAAAAAGAACAGAGGAATGACCTGGGTAAGGCAGGTGTCTGACATTCAGAACGCCAGACCATTCCTGCCATTTCTGTCCAGGTAATCCCAGAAACAGTGAGATGAGAAATGGAGCAGGGAAGACCTGAGAGATCTCACTTCCAGACGACTGGAACATACAGTGCCTTCGGAAGGTATTAAGACCCCTTGACTTTTTCCACATTTTGTTATGTTACAGCCTTATTCTAAAATGGACAAACAAATATATACACTACTGTTCAAAAGTTTGGGGTCACTTAGAAATGTCCTTGTTTTTCTTTTTATAAATGCAATTTTTTTGTCCATTAAAATAACATCAAATTGATCAGAAATACAGTGTAGACATTAAAGTTGTTTATGACTATTGTAGCTGGAAATGGCAGATTTTAAATGGAATATCTACACAGGTCGTACAGAGGCCCATTATTAGCCAACCATCACTCCTGTGTTCCAAAGGCACGTTATGTTAGCTAATCCAAGTTTATCATTTTAAAAGGTTAATTGATCATTAGAAAACCATTTTGCAATTATGTTAGCACAGATGAAAACTTAAAGAAATTAAAGAAGCAATAAAACTGGCCTTCTTTAGACTGGTTGAGTAACTGGTACATAAGCATTTGTGGGTTCGATTATAGGCTCAAAATGGCCAGAAACAAAGAACTTTCTTCTGAAACTTGTCAGTCTATTCCTGTTCTGAGAAATTAACGCTATTCCATGGGAGAAATTGCAAAGAAACTGAAGATCTCGTACAACGCTGTGTACTACTCCCTTCACAGAACAGCGCAAACTGGCTCTGACCAGAATAGAAAGAGGAGTGGGAGGCCCCGGTGCACAACTGAGCAAGAGGACAAGCACATTAGAGTGATTAGTTTGAGGAACAGACGCCTCACAAGTCCTCAACTGGCAGCTTCTTTAAAAAGTATCCGCAAAACACCAGTCTCAATGTCAACAGTGTCATGATGTACCCTGGGGGGAGGATCATAGCCCCCCCTCTTTCTCTCTTTCTTTACAGTTTATGACAGTTGTAAATACTCTGCTTCTGGGTCTGTAGTATTGAGATTGGAATGTGGAACACAGAGCAATCTACACACAATACCCCATAGTGAAAAGCGAAAACAGGTTTTTAGAAAGTACTTAGATCCTTTGCTATGAGACTAGAAATTGAGCTCAGATGCATCCTGTTTCCATTGATCATCCTTGAGATGTTTCTCCAACTTGATTGGAGTCCACCTGTGGTAAATTCAATTGATTGGACATGATTTGGAAAGGCACACACCTGTCTATATAAGGTACCACAATTGACAGTGCATGTCAGAGCAAAAACCAAGCCATGAGGTCAAAGGAATTGTCCGTAGAGCTCCGAGGCAGGACTGTGTCGAAGCACAGATCTGTGAAGGGTACAAAAAGCTTTGAAGGTCCCCAAGAACACAATGGCCTCCATCATTCTTAAATTAAAGAAGTTTGGAACCACCAAGACTCTTCCTTGAGCTGGACGCCCGGCCAAACTGAGCAATCGGGGGAGAAGGACCTTGGTCAGGGAGGTGACCAAGAACTCCATGGTCACGCTGACAGAGCAGTCCCTCTGTGGAGATGGGAGAAACTTCCAAACATCTCTGCAGTACTCCACCAATCAGGCCTTTATGGTAGAGTGGCCAGACGGAAGCCACTCCTGAGTAAAAGGCACACGACAGCCCGCTTGGAGTTTACCAAAAGGCACCTAAAGAATCTCAGACAATGAGAAACAAGATTATCTGGTTTGATGAAACCAAGATTGAACTCTTTGGCCTAAATGCCAAGCGTCACTTTGGAGGAAACCTGGCAACATCTCTATGGTGAAGCATGGTGGTGGCAGCATCATGTTGTGGGGATGTTTTTCAGTGGCAGGGACTGGGAGACTAGTCAGGATCAAGGCAAAGATGAAAGGAGCAAAGTGCAGGGAGATCCTTGATGGAAACCTGCTCCAGAGCGCTCAGGACCTCAGACTGAAGGTTCACCTTCCAACATGGCAACGACCCTAAGCACACAGCCAAGAAAACACAGGAGTGGCTTCGGAACAAGTCTCTGAATGTCTTTGAGTGGCCCAGCCAGAGCCTGTACTTGAACCCGATCGAGCATCTCTGGATAGACCTGAAAATATCTGTGCAGCAATGCTCCCCATCCAACCTGACATAGAGAGGATCTGCAGAGAAGAATGGGAGAAACTCCCCAAATACAGGTGTGCCAAGCTTGTAGCATCATACCCAAGAAGACTCGAGGCTGTAATCGCTGCCAAAGGTGCTTCAACAAAGTACTGAGTAAAGGGTCTGAATACATACGTAAATGTGATATCTCAGTTTTTCATTTTGTATAAATTAGCAAACATTTCTAAAATCTGTAACCAACAAAAGGTGGAAAAAGTCAAGGGGTCTGAATACTTTCAGAAGGCACTGCACCTTTAGCCAATAGGGGAAGACATTCACCTTCTGGCCCCCTGTTCACAATTTCACATAATCAAAATCCACATGTACTGCCAAAGTAAGCAAGCCAACTCAGCACTCCCTACGGGGGTATCTTGAAATCAGTCAATTACAGGTGAGCACTGACCTGTCTTTTTATGACCACACATAAAGCTCATCTGGGTTTAAAGGTGAGTGGTTTTACGAGGCAACCGTCTGTCCCTATGATTATAACTGGGGCAGTGGAGACTGGAGACTGTGCAGGGAGAGGGAGGGCGGTGTTAGAGGGACATTGGTTGACTGACCATCCTCCTCAGGCACCATGCAATGAACTTCATGGCCACTCTGAAAGTGGCAATCAGCAGAATATATATATGTGTGTGTGTGTGTGTGTGTGTGTGTGTGTGTGTGTGTGTGTGTGTGTGTGTGTGTGTGTGTGTGTGTGTGTGTGTGTGTGTGTGTGTGTGTGTGTGTGTGTGTGTGTGTGTGTGTGTATATATATAGATATATACATCTGAATGAATTAAATATTCTTGTTAAATACTTGTTTCTTTACATAGTTGAATGTGCTGACAACAGAATCACACAAAAATGATCAATGGAATTCAAATTTATCAACCCATGGAGGTCTGGATTTGGAGTGACACTCAAAATAAATTAAAGTGGAAAACCACACTACAGGCTGATCCAACTTTGATGTAATGTCCTTAAAACAAGTCAAAATGAGGCTCAGGAGTGTGTGTGGCCTCCACGTGCCTGTATGACCTCCCTACAACGCCTGGGCATGCTCCTGATGAGGTGGCGGATGGTCTCCTGAGGGATCTCCGCCCAGACCTGGACTAAAGCATCTGCCAACTCCTGGACAGTCTGTGGTGACATGATGTCCCAGATGTGCTCAATTGGATTCAGGCCTGGGGAACGGGCGGGCCAGTCCATAGCATCAATGCCTTCCTCTTGCAGGAAGTGCTGACACACTCCAGCCACATGATGTCTAGCATTGTCTTGCATTAGGAGGAACCAAGGGCCAACTGCACAAGCATATGGTCTCACAAGGGGTCTGAGGATCTCATCTCGGTACCTAATGGCAGTCAGGCTGGCGAGCACATGGAGGGCTGTGCGGCCCCCCAAAGAAATGCCACCCCACACCATGACTGACCCAACGCCAAACCAGTCATCCTGGAGGATGTTGCAGGCAGCAGAACGTTCTCCACGGCGTCTCCAGACTCTGTCATGTCTGTCACATGTGCTCAGTGTGAACCTTCTTTCATCTGTGAAGAGCACAGGGCGCCAGTGGTGAATTTGCCAATCTTGGTGTTCTCTGGCACATGCCAAACGTCCTACACGGTGTTGGGCTGTAAGCACAACCCCCACCTGTGGACGTCGGACCCTCATGGAGTCCGTTTGAGCAGACACATGCACATTTGTGGCCTGCCTAGAGGTCATTTTGCAGGGCTCTGGCAGTGCTCCCCCTGCTCCTCCTTGCACAAAGGCGGAGGTAGCAGTCCTGCTGCTGGGTTGTTGCCTTCCTACGGCCTCCTCCACGTCTACTGATGTACTGGCCTGTCTCCTGGTAGCGCCTCCATGCTCTGGACACTACGCTGACAGACACAGCAAACCTTCTTGCCACAGCTCGCATTGATGTGCCATCCTGGATGAGCTGCACTACCTGAGCCACTTGTGTGGGTTGTAGACTCCGTCTCATGCTACCACTGGAGTGAAAGCACCGCCAGCATTCAAAAGTGACCAAAACATCAGCCAGGAAGCATAGGAACTGAGAAGTGGTCTGTGGTTACCGCCTGCAGAACCACTCCTTTATTGGGGCTGTCTTGCTAATTGCCTATAATTTCCACCTGTTGTCTATTCCTTTTGCACAACAGCATGTGAAATTTATTGTCAATCAGTGTTGCTTCTCAAGTGGACAGTTTGATTTCACAGAAGTGTGATTGACTTGGAGTTACATTGTGTTGTTTAAGTGTTCCCTTTATTTTTTTGAGCAATGTGTATGTATATATATATATATATATATATATATATATATATATATATATATATATATATATATATATATATATATATATATATATATATATATATATACATACATACACATTGCTCAAAAAAATAAAGGGAACACTTATATATATATATACACAGTTGAAGTCGGGCGTTTACATACACTTAGGTTGGAGTCATTAAACCTTGTTTTTCAACCAATCCACAAATGTGTTGTTAACCAACTATAGTTTTGGCAAGTCGCACAAGTGATTTTCCAACAATTGTTTACAGAAAGATTATTTCACTTATAATTCACTGTATCACAATTCCAGTGGGTCTATTTCAGCCCCACCCATTGCTGACAGATGTATAAAATCGAGCAAACAGCCATGCAATCTCCATAGACAAACATTTTCAGTAGAATGACCTTATTAAAGAGCTCAGTGACTTACAACATGGCACCGTCATAGGATGCCACCTTTCCAACAAGTCAGTTCATCAAATGTCTGCCCTGCTAGAGCTACCCTGGTCAACTGTAAGTGGTGTTGAACTGGAAACGTCTAGGAGCAACAACAGCTTAGCCGTGAAGTGGTAGGCTACACAAACTCAGAAAATGGAACTGCGGGGTTCTGAAGTGTATAGCGCATAAAAATTGTCTGTCCTCGGTTGCAAACACTACCGAGTTCCAAACTGCACCTGGAAGCAACGTCAGCACAGGAACTGTTAATCGGGAGCTTTATAAAATGGGTTTCCATGGCTAAGTAGCAGCACACAAATCTAAGATCACCATGCGCAATGCCAAGAGTCGGTTGGAGTGGTGTAAAGCTCGCTGCCTTTGGACTCTGGAGCAGTGGAAACGAGTTCTCTGGAGTGATGAATCACACTTCACCATCTGGCAGTCAGACAGATGAATCTGGGTTTGGCGGATGCCTGGAGAACGCCACCTGCCCCAATGCATAGTGCCAACTGTAAAGTTTGGTTCGGGCTAGGCCCCTTAGTTCCAGTGAAGGGAAAACGTAATGCTACTGCACACAATGACATTCCTTGCAATTCTGTGTTTTCAACTTTGTGGCAACAGTTTGGGGAAGGCCCTTTCCTGTTTCAGCATGACAATGCCCTGTGCACAAAGCGAAGTCCATACAGAAATGATTTGTCGAGATTGGTGTGGAATAACTTAACTGGCCTGCAAAGGGCACTTACATAAACCCCATCGGACACCTTTGGATGATTTGGAATGCCGAATGCAAGCCAGGCCAAAATGGCCCAACATCAGTGCCCGACCTCATTAATGCTCTTGTGGCTGAATGGAAGCAAGTCCCTGCAGCAATGTTCCAACTTCTAGTGGAAAGCCTTCCCAGAAGAGTGGAGGCTGTTTTTGAAGCAAAGAGGGGACCAACTCCATATTAATGCCAATGATTTTGTAATAAGATGTTCAACGAGCAGGTGTCCACATACTTTTGTTCATGTGTGTGTGTGTGTGTGTGTATATATAAATAATGATTTTAGTAAAAAAAAAAAAAAAAGTTTATATATTTTATTTATTAATATTACGAGTTTTTTTTCTACATTGTTTTGAAGGACTGGTAAGTAAGCATTTCACCTGTTAACGAAGCAGGTGACAATTAAAATTAGAATGTTTATTTAAAAAAAAAACAAAGTGTTATCACCACCCATTTCTGTAAAAAGCTGAGGGACGGAGCTGGAGAAATACAACCGCTCAAATGTATAGTCAGAGCTATGGATGCATGGCTTGAGCATCCATGATATTAACATTATAGTATTAACCATGTTCTGAGGCTATATTGTGTTTGTTAAGATGTACTTTGTTTACAAATATTGGAGTAAAACAACCTTATATTTTGGGTTCTGACAGGTTACAACAGTAGAACTAAACTCATGAGGCATTTATAGGTTATATTCTTCAAGAATCAATGGGTACATATCTTACAGTTCTAAGTTAAAAAATGGATATACCAACTGCAGATTGCTTTAAATACAGGTGCGTAAGTAACTGCCTGTGAGTGTTTTTTAACAAGACGCACGTCAGAACCTGTCATTATGCAAAGAGCTTGGCTGTAGATACTCACTCACGTTGTACATCTACAAGTCTCTGCTAGGTAAAGCCCCGCCTTATCTCAGCTAACTGGTCACCATAGCAGCACCCACTCGTAGCACGCGCTCCAGCAGGTATATCTCACTGGTCACCCCCAAAGCCAATTCCTCCTTTGGTCGTCTTTCCTTCCAGTTCTCTGCTGCCCATGACTGGAACGAATTGCAAAAATATCTGGAGCTGGAGACTCACATCTCCCTCACTAGCTTTAAGCACCAGCTGTCAGAGCAGTTTACAGATCACTGCACCTGTACTTAGCCTATCTGTAAACAGCCCATCTACCTACCTCATCCCCATACTGATATTTATTTATTTATTTTGCTCCTTTGCACCCCAGTATCTCTACCTACACATTCATCTTCTGCCGATATACCATTCCAGTGTTTAATTGCTATATTGTAATTACTTCGCCACCATGGCCTATTTATTTCCTTAACTTACCTCATTTGCACTTACTGTATATAGACTTTTTGTTTTCTTTGGTTCTACTGTATTATTGACTGTATGTTTTGTTTATTCCATGTGTAACTCTGTGTTGTTGTATGTGTCGAATTGCTACGCTTTATCTTGGCCAGGTCGCAGTTGCAAATGAGAACTTGTTCTCAACTAAAGAAGGATTTTTAAGCCTTGAAACAATTGAGACATGGCTTGTGTATGTGTGCCATTCAGAGCGTGAATGGGCAAGACAAAATATTTAAGTGCAACGCTACTGGGTTTTTCACGCTCAACAGTTTCCCATGTGTATGAAGAATGGTCGACCACCCAAAGGACATTCAGCCAACTTGACACAACTGTGGGAAGCATTTGAGTCAGCATGGGCCAGCATCCCTGTGGAACGCTTTTGACACCTTGTAGAGTCCATGCCTCGAGGAATTGAAGCTGTTCTGAGGGAAAAGGGGATGCAACTCAATATTAGGAAGATGTTCCTAATGTTTTGTACACTCAGTGTATATGAACAACACTGGGGTCAGATTAAACATGTGGATACCAACAATGCCAGTATCCTCCTCCTCCTCCTTTCACAAAGAAAAGTCCCTGCCCACGGGAGGGAAACCTAACCACCCCTCTCTCTCTCTCTCTCTCCTTCCCTCTATCTCTTCCTCTCTCTCTCCCTCTGGTTGCAGCAGTTGGCTTTTACTGGCCCATTGTTCTGGAATCCACCAAGTTCCGGAGTCTCTGCTCACAGAGGGGCTCAGGATCACACAGCTCCCGGCCCTGGGCGCCAGACCGTGCCTGTCGCTCACCTGCCCGCCCGCCCTCACTCACACTCACACACACACACACACACACACCCACACACGTCTATGGAGAGCAGCGATAGCACACACAAAAAAACAGTGCTCCAGGAGACTATGAGAAGGCTGTGTAAGACAGGATTTAGTTATATAGTTTAAGCAAAGCTCCTGTCCTTTTTCATGTGAGCCTAATCACTCATCACCAGCGTACAGCCTTTCAGAGGAAGATTTATTTTTAAAAAACAACAGTTTGTTCAGCCTTTTTGCAACCTTATTTTTCTTCTCTCCTTTCTCTCGACAGTAACGAACGTCACTGTTCAGGGTCTTTCTTAACACTGCTGCTGATAACTTTTGACAACTTACTAAATTAGGGGCTCACATGTAAAATCACCTGCTAGTCGTTTCACAATGTTTGGGTGGAGACTACAGTGATACAATCACTCAGCCCAGTCAAAACTGTTCGCTGCTCTGGCCCCCCAATGGTGGAACAAACTCCCTCACGACGCCAGGACAGCGGAGTCAATCACCACCTTCCGGAGACACCTGAAACCCCACCTCTTCAAGGAATACCTAGGATAGGATAAAGCAATCCTTCTCACCCCCCTTAAATGATTTAGATGCACTATTGTAAAGTGGCTGTTCCACTGATGTCAGAAGGTGAATTCACCAATTTGTAAGTCGCTCTGGATAAGAGCGTCTGCTAAATGACTTAAATGTAAATGTAAATGTAATACAAATGACCCAATGATTATAACCACCATTTCACCACCTGTCAATCAGCAGTGGTCCCACCCACCCATAAGACCTCCAGTTAAATGTAGAGGGTGAGACAGGAGCCTCAGCTGCCAGCAATGACCAATAGAAAATAGATCCCCCCCCCCCCCCCCCACTGCTCTTTAAAATCTCCAGCCCTCATCATATAGCATCTTCAGAGGAGGAGAAGAAAAGAGGAGACAAGTGAAAGGGAGAGGAGGATCAAGAGAAGGGCTGAGCCTTGTTGTCTGTGATCAGCCCAGCCCTTTTACCCACTCATGTAGAGCAATTAACCTGGCCCATGACCTGACGGGATGGAAATAAACCCTGACCTCCAGGAGGTCACTCTGTATCTCTATAATGACAGGCTGCTGGGTAGACAACACTCATAGAATCCTCTAACAAAGACCTGTCCTCAGCTGAAGGTATAAATAAAGCTTCAACATGTTAGGAAGAGCAACAACAAACTGCATAACCGATATGGCAAATATTAATCAGCTGATATATGGGCCTATAGATTAAAAACTGTACACAGCCAAATCAATCAGGTACCATTATGATGTGATCTAAATGTGAGGGAATCTATTTTTCTGAGAACTTTGTTGTGCCCTATTTACCTCCAATCCCACCCAATCACCCCTCATACACACACACACACACACACACACACACACACACACACACACACACACACACACACACACACACACACACACACACACACACACACACACACACACACAGTGATGCTGTCCTCGGGGGGTATGGATTGTCTCTATTTGCGGATTCAGCTGGGCTGTTTTAAGAGGACCATAAACAGAGTTGATGGTTAGCCTCCCCACAGCGCAGAGTGCCTCCCAGGGACCTCCAACACCACCCAGGATGGTCCGGAGGGGAATTTAACACCAAGAACAGTTGCCTGGTTGTGAACAGTGAAGAATCCGCCAAAGAAGAGAGCAAGTCCCCCCAAAGAAGCAGGCTATCTTGTCTCAGAGCTGGAGGCAGTAAACAACCCTCTGCCTCTCTCTTTGTCCCAGCCATCAGACATGTACAGCATCTGTCTATTTGTTTAAAACATGAATGCTTGAGGTGCACACATTTTGCTGTGATTGTAAAGTATGAAGTTTGCATCACAAGTTCACAACACATCTATTCAACAAAGACACAACCACAGAGCAGTTCTCAACCCTTTTCATGGCATGATTAAGCTGTTGATTGGCATATGATTATGTTCATTGCCTTCAAAACACTGTGCACAAGGCTACTTACCACATATGAACATTACCAGTGACGCGTGCATGGTTTTATGTTCATGGGTCAGTCCCCTTTGACTTGTTCAGTAGATTCAGCCTGAAAATGTTACGTAGAAATAGCCTGGTATGAATAATGTCACACGTTAACTCAATCAATACAAAAGACAGAGCTGTTTTGATTCTGTACTTATTTATTTTAAAAAAAATACTTTAAAAAAACTGATACGGCATTAGAATATAAAGTTTGCTGGTTGGAAAGTAGTTTTAATAGCATAGTTAATCTATAATAAACAACGTCAGAGATAAAAAATAAATAAAAGACACTTACACTTTAATATTAGTAGGTTTGATCCCCCTGTCTTTTAAATCAACACGAATCCATACGATTCCCCTTGTTTCATTTGAGCGGAGTTGGCAGTATTATCAGAAGCCTGACCACCACTCTCCAAAGTTTTTGATATCTGACGACCACTCTCCGAAATTCTGTCCCGAGTCTCGTTTGATGGAAACTCCGCTGCGGAGTTTCGTTTGGTAGGAATGGACCCTAGAGCGCGTCTGACTGCTTATTGTAGTGTAATAACATCAGAGCAAAATCCACTATTAAACGGTTTGAACATGAACTATTAAATGGTTTTAACATTAATTATGACTACGATGCTGCATAAACGTGTGACTTTTATCAAATCAAAAGTGGGCTGAAGATTCAGATAATAATTTCGCCATGATTGATACACATGACAGTAGACAGATGGTTTTGGCTGCCGAGTCTGGACCTTGAAGAAGATAGTGAAGTTAATTCAAGTGGTTTGTAAAATCCACCACCGGTTTTCAGAAGACCCTAGTGTCAGAGAGAATAGATGTGCGCCTTGGAAACAGGAATGCGCGCTCTGGGGAGAACGGATTAGGTTCCCTTTGATTGCTTCAGTGAACAATCCATGCGCGCACATAACCATCTACTACACTTACCATCCCACTCTTTGCAGGCTTTAAAAAACGCAGATGTTTCCAGTTTTCAGGGATACAGTATTTTCAACCTAACTTGTTTCCCCTGAAAAAACGGAAGTGGGGATTCCGCTCAGGTGTCTTGTTAGGCCTACTACGTTAGGTTAGCCATCACCAGACCATGCTCCTTCCCAACAACAGGTGGTTGGAAAAAATCCTGTTCATTTGGTTGTAATTCCTACAAGCATTTTAATGAATTTGAACATGTTTTCAGACAGAAAACAACATTGCGTCTTATGATTAGACATGTTATAGATCTCTATTAGGCTATTTGATTTTCATAATGGTTAGACAACATACAGTGTGTGTAACAATGTTAGCACATCCTGAAACATGCCTCTGGATATATCGTCAACATGTGATATTACATACGCTCTCTGTGGACAGTCAAGCTTTTTATTTGACCCCCTAAACCTGGGCCACTATGTAGCGCGTGTCTCTCTCGCTCTGTCACAGGACTGGGGGAGGGAGAGAATTTTCACTCAATGAGCACAATTAATGCACACTGAACGTTAAGACACACACACACACACACACACACACACACACACACACACACACACACACACACACACACACACACACACACACACACACACACAGTTGAGGTAGGTAGAAGCCTCAATGCATTCTCACAAAGTAGCAAGGGAGAAGCAAACAACAAAAAGCCCCAACCAACATATGAGGTTAACTAACACAAAGAATGAAACCAACAAAGGCTGGCCGAAAGGCTTCTGGCCTCATCTCAACAACAAGAAATCCTCCTCTTACAAAGATCCTGATTGCCCACACCTGAGTAAGGCTTTCTGGCTGAGCACATCATCTAAAGCAGTTGCTGCTGCCCCCTGGGGGTGAGGGGTAATAGTCATTACACATTAGTATGTTGTCCATCAATGTGCCTAAACTACATATCATAACTTGCCCAACAAAAAACTTCAACATTATATCAAATGTATATTTATTTTTCAATTTATTCAACGTCTGTTTCAATTATACATCAACGGGGCTGAAATTTGTGTAGAACATGTTTTGTTTGTGTGAGCGACCGTGTGTGTGTTTGTTTTTGTGTGTAATGTATATGTGTGGCTGACGAAAAAGTATTTTCTGTATCAAGACCGTACTTGGTTACAAAACAACAACAAAATGTAACATCTGTCACTCCTAGATATCATATATGATTTTTACGATATGTCTGTCATATTGTACATATACTTACTGTAGTCAGAATAAATCCAAAAATAATTCCTGAAAGGGCATTTAAAAAACATTCTCTCTGATCTCTTTTCTTCAATTAATTCAAAAGTCAATCTACCTAGGAACACGAGACATGTTTCATTGGTCCATATCCAGTTGTCGTGTTCCAGACATAGCTACACAACAAACTTGTGCAGATGGCATCATGTCAAAACCATGAGAAGAATGATTGGGAGTTACTGACAGAAGCAGATGACCTATGTAGTGCAGACAGTTCTACTGACAGTTTTACTGGCATATTCACAACATCAGAAGGAGCTCCCTGCTATGTTCCAACAGACTACAGCTGTACAGTACACATGACCCAGTGTTTCTCCCATCACTAACAGTTACCTTGTTTCTTATTTTTTTTGTGATAATATTTTTTATTAAATTCCTTTCAAATTTGACAGAGAGAGAATGGGAATGAAACACCAGTGGTACATTTTCACCAATACAGTTTTTCTCTCCTACATCGTTCAATCCACATGATCAGTTACAGTTGTTGTATGTCTGCACCTGCTTTCGTATGGCCTCCCGTGCTTCCGTGGCGTTCCTCTCCAGCTCTCCTAACTCGCTCTGCTGGTCCAGCATTTTCTGCTCATTATTACGGAACTTCTTCTCCAGCTCTGAAACAACAGAACAACAGAGAACAGATTATAGGAAGACAACAATATAGTGACATTCTTTGAAAAGCTTAGCTGCTTCTCAAATGGCACACTAGTCCCTATATAATGCCCTACTTTTGAACAGAGCCCTATGGGCCCTAGTCAAAAATAGTGCACGATGTAGAGAACATCCAGTTTCGACCACATCTGCATACAAAACCAAAGACACTATGTTGATATCCTTTAGCCATGGACTACTCTAAACCCTGATTACTCTTTATGGATTCATACTGCTCTATCTACACCTGTTGGGTATGTATTCTGTATCATACGCTTCAGAGGGCAGTACAGTAACGTTACATACTCCGTAGCGTTTCTATGCCCTTGTTGGCCTTAGTGAGCAGGTCTTCAGCCTCTTTCTTGATCTCCTTGGCCCTCTGGTTGACGTTCCCCAGGCCCCCCGAGGCCCCGCCCAGAGAGTCCACCTTCATCTGCAGTTCCTTGTACCGATCCTCTGTTTCATTCAGCCTCTGGAGCACAACCAGACACATAGAGCAACAAGTCAACGTGCGGGACCACATGGATATCTATTGTCAAAATGAATAGATTGCCATGGCTGACTTTCTGTAGTTCAATGCTTCCCATGGCTCCCCCTTCTGGCTATTGGGATCAAATTCATAGTGTGGTTTATAAATGTATATGGCAAGGTAAAAGATCAAATGAACACATTTACAAATAGAGAAAGACGCAGGAAGACTATCCGTACCAAACTTTAAATTGTATTACAAGGCACTAGCATTTTGGCTCTTCCTAAATCGATTTAGACATGATTCTTGGAGAGAAATATGGTGTCTCCTATTGCTCTGGAAGAGGTGGTCTTCACTAACACTGTAACACTGTATATCCCTTAACCAATGGAAACGACGCTTTGGTCCTATTATTTCTCACCATTTATTTTTAGTGCAAATTGAAAAACACTGTAACCGGAATCAAAATGGCATGCCCATACTACAATATTTCACAATAATGCCTTGCGATCTGGAGGGCACCCTTTTACATCCTCCCAACACTACAAATGTGGAAGCCGTACCATTGCTGACATCGTGGAGAGTAATGGTTGAGAACATTCCAAGATTTGAAAGACACACACATTAACAGGCAAATCCTTTTTTCTATATTTACAACGTAGGTGAGCTATGCTGGTTTATGGAGTCCCTTGGGGAAACCAACTACCAAACCCTCCAATGATGGAATTTATAAATAAATGATCTGGGCTCCCGAAAGGACTGATCTATATAATATATAAACTACTTTTGGAAAGCTCATATTCTAAGCTAGCCCTTAAAGAAGTATGGTCCGGGTACAAACTCATACAAACGAACAACAACTAACAGACACACGAACAATGACACACCTGCATGCTCAACACCTCATCCCTAGTCTCTGCATTATTATTTGTCACTTGGCTTGAAATTGTATCAATTTGTTTTTCTCTGTCGCCCATGCTATTTCAATAGTAAATCATTAGATTTTTGCATCGTGTTAATGATGGCGGATTGACTGAGTTACACGTTTTTTGTATATATTTTTCCCAGATGAGTGATCCAAAGATAATCGTCCAGCCCATTGGATATCTCACTACACCCCCATATGCCATGTCTTGAAATATGCAGACAGACGGATTACAAGTTTCCATTGTAATACTTCTGACAGAAAACGGTCTAGCTCCGCCCACAACCTCCGGTCTTCATAGCATTAAACAAAAGCATGGATTATTGAGTCTTAATTCGTTTTACACTTAGGAATATCTTTGTATGCATTTCTTTGATTATTTGGGTACCTGTAACCTCCCCCCCTTTAAAAATAAAGACTAAATTAAATAAAAGGTTGGTCACAAAAAAAAAGCATGGAGGACCACAACCAGGACACACTCATCCAAACACACACTTATGCCAGCACGCAGGCAAGTACACAGTTACGGATGCACACACACGCACACACACACACACACACACACACACACACACACACACCCCCCACACACACACACACACACACACACACACACACACACACCTGCTCCAGTCCCGATGCTGCATTAGTGGCATTTTCGGCCTGGTTCTTGGCATCTTTGGCCATCTCCCTGTTCTGATCGGTCTTAGTTTTTAGTGCCTCTACCCCCATCGACAGGTTAGCCAGTCGCATCATAGCATCCATCTGCTTGACCTCCAGATCCAGAAGATTCTCCTCCACCTGCACGGACACACAACAAGATAGATAACAGATTGAAAAAGACACACAAACACACACTCACACACACACTGTGGTGTGGACAGTAGTGTACCGTTGCAGTGGTGTTCCTGGTGCTGTTCAGGTTGTTCAGGGCATGGTCCAGGGCTTTGGTTGCTTTCTGAATAGCCTTTTCAGACGCATCCAACGCCTGCTTAGTCGTGTTGGCTGTGTCCTTCACTCCTTCTGCTCGTGTCCTTCAAACACACATAGGACATGTGTGAGACCGAGAGCTCTGCTGTTCTACGAAAACACTCTCTGTGCATGTCCAGTGTTCCATGTTCTATCACATAGGCTAATAACAGAGTAACTACTGCTGAACAGACAAGGATCATCATCACTGATGTCGGAGTCTATACGTCTAAGTCTAATAGGCCTCACTTTGCCTCTGTCTTACTTGGCATCCTTAGCTCGGTTGAGCAGCTCCTTGGCCTGGTGGAGTTGCTGGGAGGTGTGGTTGAAGACCCCTTCTACATCTGTCAGGTTGTTAATGTTGTCTTTAATCTGCTGGACCATGCTGTCCAGAGTGGTTCTGTTGACAGGAAGAGATATGGCCAGCACCTGCTGAGCCACCTTCTCTATGCTCTCTGGGTCCGCACCCTCCTCTGTACACAACACACAGTGGAGAAGGACCGTGATCAATTTCATATCATAAGACGTGTCCACAGAGAGAAGTTATCTGAAAGGTTACTGGCATTAACAAACCAGTCAGGAAATCTTTGATCTTCTGAATGAATTCCTTGAGTTTTTTATTGGAGTTTTCAAATAAGTCCTTCTTCTTCTGGGCTTTGTCCAGGGTGTCCATGGCTTGATTCTTCACATCCTGGGTCAGCATCGCAATGTCCTGGAGCTGGAAACATAAAACTGGGGATTACGGTATATGCAACACATATACAAAACATGCTAGGCTTACAAGAGCGCTGACAAACACATAATACATAATACAAGTTAAACGGCAGATTTTGCTTAGCGATTCAGCTTATACTGAGAAACAGTCCATGCATGTAGAGGTATAGTACAAGTGAGATATTTAGGCAGACAGACCTTCTTAGCCATACCCTGGAGATCCTCACTGGCAGCAGTCAGGTTGTCTGAGAGATCATTGGCATGTTTCAGTCCCTTGAGGGAGGCGCTAACAGTCCCGTCACACCCGTCCCCTCCACACACCCGCCGACCGTCATTGTCACGACAACCAGCACCCCCACATGGGCTGTCGTGACATGTGCCATTGGAGCTGGCATTGGAATGGCCACCACATACCTGGAAAAAACAACAACACAGGTGGGGTCAGAGTCAGACACAGAGAGCTACAGGGTACATATCTAGGGCAGGGATAGTGTAACAGTTGTCACTAGTGAAATCATGACAGGTCTGACAGTTAGCTCTACGTGACTGGGATGACCGTCCTGCTAAGAAAGGCGACTAGCTTCCCTTTAGGATATAGACCCCACTACATTGTCCCCTACAGGCCCCTACACTCTTAGAAAAAAGGGTTATTTGTTTGTCCCTATAGGATAACAAGAACCTTAGAACCTTTTTGTGTTGAAAGAGTTCCACATAAAACTTTGTATAAATGAAAGAGTTCCATGTAGAACTTTGTGTTAGTGAAAGAGTTCCACTTGGAACTTTGTCTTAGTGAAAGAGATCCACATAGAACGTTTTATTAGTGAAATAATTCCATGTAGAACTTAGTGTTAGTGAAAGAGTTCCACGTAGAACGTTGTCTTAGTGAAAGAGTTCCACGTAGAACTTTGTGTTCGTGAAAGAGTTCCACATAGAACTTTATATGAGTGAAATAATTCCATGTAGAACTTTGTATTAGTAAAAGAGTTTCACGTAGAACTTTGTATTAGTGAAAGAGTTCCACGTAGAACTTTGTGTCAGTGAAAGAGTTCCACGTAGAACTTTGTATTAGTGAAAGAGTTCCACGTAGAACTTTGGATTAGTGAAAGTGTTCCACTTTCAACCCCCCAAAAAATATTTTCAGAGGGTTCCCCTTTCGGGGTCAATTTTTGAACCCTTTATGGCCATAGTTAGCACCTTCTTTTCTAAGAGTGTACCTTGTGGCTCAGGTGGTGGACTTTCTTGTCTACGTCCTGGGCTTTGTTCTGCAGCTCTGACAATGATTTCTTCTGGGCCGCCACCGTGCGCAGGAACTTATCCTGCCTCTTGTTCAGGAGGTCCTCGGTGTGTGCGCGTGTTGCTTTAGACTCCTCCACAGGGCTGAAAGGACCAGACACTGAGGCGTTGCACTTCTGTTGAGCCTTCTGGGACTCACTGTAGTACTTCTTCACATTGTCAAACTGATCTGGGACGGGACAAGAACAAGGCGAAAGACATGAATGAAAGAGACTAACTGAAGAGTAAATAAATGTGTATGTGTGCCAGTGTGGGTACCTTTGTATGTGCACTACATCTTAATGCGTGTGTTTAATTATACTAGACGTCCCCATAAGAATAGTAAACATACAAAAAGTGGACCAATAGGGGCATTTTGTTAGTCCCCATGATAGGGCTGGGCGATATGGCCAAAATCTCTTATCCCAATATAGGTCATTTCCTATCCCGATAATGATAGATATCACAATATAGCATATATATACAGTTGAACTCGGAAGTTTACATACACTTAGGTTGGAGTCATTAAAACTCATTTTTCAACCACTCTACAAATTTCTTGTAGTTTTGGCAAGTCGGTAAGGACATCTACCTTGTGCATGACACAAGTAATTTTTAACAACAATTGTTTACAGACAGATTATTTCACTTATAATTCACTGCATCACAATTCCAGTGGATCAGAAGTTTACATACACTAAGTTGACTGTGCCGTCAACAGCTTGGAAAATCCCGGAAAATTATGTAATGGCTTTAGTCGCTTCTGATAGACAAATTGACATCATTTGAGTCAATTGGAGATGTACCTGTGGTTGTATTTCAAGGCCTACCTTCAAACTCAGTGGCCCTTTGCTCGACATCATGGGACAATCAAAAGAAATCAGCCAAATTGTAGACCTCCACAAGTCTGGTTCATCCTTGGGAGCAATTTCCAAGTACCCGAAGGTACCACGTTCACAATAGTACGCAAGTATAAACACCATGATACCACACAGTCATACCGCTCAGGAAGGAGACGCATTCTGTCTCCTAGAGATGAACATACTTTGGTGCAAAAAAAGTGCAAATCAATCCCAGAAAACAGCAAAGGACCTTGTGAAGATGCTGGAGGAAACAGGTACAAAAGTATCTATATCCACAGTAAAACGAGTCCTATATCGACATAACCTGAAAGGCAGCTCAGCAAGGAAGAAGTCACTGCTACAAAACCACCATAAAAAAGCCAGACTATGGTTTGCAACTGCACATGGGGACAAAGATCGTACTCTTTGGAGAAATGTCCTCTGGTCTGATAAAACAAAAATAGAACTGTTTGGCCATAATGGCCATCGTTATGTTTGGAGGAAAAAGGGAGAGGCTTGCAAGCCGAAGAACATCATCCCAACCGTGAAGCACGAGGGTGGCAGCATCATGTTGTTGGGGTGCTTTGCTGCAGGAGGGACTGGTGCACTTCACAAAATAGATGGCATCATGAGAACGGAAGATTATGTGGATATATTGAAGCAACATCTCAAGACATCAGTCAGGAAGTTAAAGCTTGGTCGCAAATAGGTCTTCCAAATGGACAATGACCCCAAACATACTTCCAAAGTTGTGGCAAAATGGCATAAGGACAACAAAGTCAAGGTATTGGAGTGGCCATTACAAAGCCCTGACCTCAATCCCATCGAAAATGTGTGGGCAGAACTGAAAAAGCGTGTGTGAGCAAGGAGGCCTACAAACCTGACTCAGTTACACCAGCTCTGTCAGGTGGAATGGGCCAAAATTCACCCAACTTATTGTGGGAAGCTTGTGGAAGACTTCCTGAAACGTTTGACCCAAGTTAAACAATTTAAAGGCAATGCTACCAAATACTAATTGAGTTTATGTAAACTTCTGACCCACTGGGAATGTGATGAAAGAAATAAAAGCTGAAATAAATGATTCTCTCTACTATTATTCCCACATTTCACATTCTTAAAATGAAGTGGTGATCCTAACTGACCTAAGACAGGGTATTTTTACTAAGATTAAATGTCAGGAATTGTGAAAAACGGAGTAAAATGTATTTGGCTAAGGTGTATGTAAACTTCCGACTTCAACTGTATATATTTTTGGGGGCTTTCCTGTTTTGCATGTTATTTTGTCATTAATATGTTTCACATATCAATTTGCATTTGGTACCTTGGATCGAGTGTTAGCACCAACTCATGAAACCCCCATTTCTCGGCCGTGTAAATTGGGGCCATGTTTTTACAGATATAAGTTGTAACAGCAGCTGTTATCTCCTTCCATCTTCGTGATTCTTTACCATATGGTGTGACGAGGGCAAAAGCCTCTTGCAACGTCTGAGTCGGGGGTTTGTTTTGAGCACTCAACTGTACTTTTTTGGGTCTCATCTGTACTGTTTCACATGATTCTTGCGTAGGTGGTGAAAGAGGTTAGTGGTGTTTGAGCCTGTTGTCGCGACCGGCCTGGAGCATATTTAGCTGTGGACAGTTTTTTGGTCTGTATCAGACGGAGCTAGGGTTAGTTTTAGGGTTTGGAGCTAGGGTTAGTTTTAGGGTTTGGAGCTAGGGTTAGTTTTAGGGTTTGGAGCTAGGGTTAGTTTTAGGGTTTGGAGCTAGGGTTAGTTTTAGGGTTTGGAGCTAGGGTTAGTTTTAGGGTGTGGAGCTAGGGTTAGTTTTAGGGTTAGGAGCTAGGGTTAGTTTTAGGGTTTGGAGCTAGGGTTAGTTTTAGGGTGTGGAGCTAGGGTTAGTTTTAGGGTTAGGAGCTAGGGTTAGTTTTAGGGTTTGGAGCTAGGGTTAGTTTTAGGGTTTGGAGCTAGGGTTAGTTTTAGGGTTTGGAGCTAGGGTTAGTTTTAGGGTTAGGAGCTAGGGTTAGTTTTAGGGTTTGGAGCTAGGGTTAGTTTTAGGGTTTGGAGCTAGGGTTAGTTTTAGGGTTAGGAGCTAGGGTTAGTTTTAGGGTTAGGAGCTAGGGTTAGTTTTAGGGTTTGGAGCTAGGGTTAGTTTTAGGGTTTGGAGCTAGGGTTAGTTTTAGGGTTTGGAGCTAGGGTTAGTTTTAGGGTTTGGAGCTAGGGTTAGTTTTAGGGTTAGGAGCTAGGGTTAGTTTTAGGGTTTGGAGCTAGGGTTAGTTTTAGGGTTTGGAGCTAGGGTTAGTTTTAGGGTTTGGAGCTAGGGTTAGTTTTAGGGTTAGGGTTAGGTGACTGGGGAAGAAGAGCGGGTCAAGAGGAAGGCATTACCTTGGAAACCAGAGCTGAGGTTGTTCTCCTGTTTTTGGCGGTGGTGCATCAGAGTGGTGTTGAGGTCCCTGAGTTCTCTCTCCATCTGGGTCAGGTTCCGCCTTAGTACCTCGTCCTGCACCGCTGTCCCATTCAGCTCCCGGGCCACACCCATCAAACGTCCGTCAGTCAGAGCTATCTCTGCTCTGGAATGCCACATAGTCGTGTTGGACATCTGACTTCTCATATGACTCAGTCCATAGTCAGTGGGCATTGTCATTTTCACACAGAATCCTGTTTTATGTATATACTTTATGTCAGTATGTCATCAGTGGATTGAACTACTCTATACTGCAAGAGGTCAAAGAGCACTTCCAGTCTAGTGCCACCTACAGTACAGTACAGTATAACGCTGTTACCTGAGGTCATCGATGGACTGGCCAATCAGCTGGTGTAGTCTGTCCCAGTCTCCGTCTCGGATTAGGTCCTGTACCTGGGCCAGTTTGTTCTCCAGCTCGAGGATGCGTTTGTCGCCCACGCCGGGCGTCTCTCTGCTCTCCAGGATCCTCTGGATGTCGTCACGGATGTGGTCCAGGTCCCGGCGGATCATACACACCGCGTCGTCCCACAGCTCAAAGCAGGGGTGGCACCGGACACACTTAGGGAATACCCCGGTGAACCCGCGGGCACATTCGTCACACCGACGCCCCACCACCCCTTCCCTACACTCACACACCCCTGTCACACGGTCACACTGGGCCATCTCCGAGCCCAGAGAGTGACAGTTACACTCTGAGGGAAGAGGGAGAGGGAGTAGAGAGATGGAGAGGGAGTAGAGAGATGGAGAGAGATAGAGTAAGAAGATAGAGAGGGGGAGAGAGATGGAGAGGGGGAAAGAGATGGAGAGGGGAGAGATGGAGAAGTGGAGAGAGATGGAGAGGGAGAGGGAGAGAGATGGAGAGAAATGGAGAGGGGGAGAGAAATGGAGAGGGAGAGAGATGGAGAGGGGGAGAGAGATGGAGAGGGAGAGAGAGATGGAGAGGGAGAGAGTGATGGAGAGGGGGAGAGAGATGGAGAGGGAGTAGAGAGATGGAGAGATGGAGAAGGGGAGAGAGATGGAGAGGGAGAGAGATGGAGAGAGATGAAGTGGGGGAGAGAGATGGAGAGAGATGGAGAGGGAGAGAGATGGAGAGGAGAGAGAGAGAGAGAGATGGAGCGAGATGGAGAGGGGGAGAGAGATGGAGAGAGATGGAGAGGGAGAGAGATGGAGAGGGAGAGAGAGATGGAGAGGGAGAGAGATGGAGAGAGATGGAGTGGGGGAGAGAGATGGAGAGAGATGGAGAGGGAGAGAGAGATGGAGAGGGGAGAGAGATGGAGAGGGAGTAGAGAGATGGAGAGGGAGTAGAGAGATGGAGAGATGGAAAGGGGGAGAGAGATGGAGAGGGAGAGAGAGATGGAGAGAGATGGAGAGGGGATAGAGATGGAGAGGAGGAGAGATGTGGAGAGGGAGAGAGAGATGGAGAGGGGAGAGAGATACACATGAAGATATACATAATGAATATGAAGATGGCAGTAATGCAGAATATAGAATTAAAGACAGACTGAAATGCTTATTGAACTGTGTCATGTGATCACCTTCACACTGCACACGTGGATCTCCCCAATGGAATGGCTCACACTCAGTGCACTGCCTTCCCCCAAAGCCTTGCTGACAGTGACACTGTCCACTAAACTACAGGCAGACAGAGAGAGGGATACCACTGATAAAGTCAAGTACATGAAACAAAAGTATGTAAAACTGCCTTTCCCAACTATAGGGCCTACCATGTTGCAATGTGATCCCATAGCGTGCAGAGGGTGGCAGCCACAGCGCTCACACCCTCTGTCTGTGCCATAGTTCCAGTAGTCGGGGGCACACTGGTCACAGTTGTGGCCGACCACGTTGTCCCGACACGGGCATGCTCCTGTCTGTCTGTCACAGTGGCAATGACCGTCAGTGCAGTAGGACTGCTGTGTACCTGCAGTTACACATGTGCAACCTGCAGATGGAATAAGGAATAAGACACAAATGTCAGACGCAATACAACAGTCACAGAGCAGAGAAGGTCGTACTCTATACTGTAGCGCATGTGCCCTGCAGACACGTATCATCACCAATGCCAATGGTTTGTTTCCAGTGGGCATGACCAGTCCATTACACAGATAAGAAAACACAGAGACAGAACTCAAAGGAGGTTCAACCATCTATTGTCATGGAGTAACTCACGCCTGCAGTCCTGGGCCAGGGCGTTGCCATAGTAACCCGGTTTACAGTCGGAGCAGGAGGCGCCGTCCGTGTTGTACAGGCACCTCAGACATTGTCCTGTCCTGGGGTCACATGACTCTGGGTCCTGGGTGTCGATGTTGCCACTGCACTGGCACGGGAGGCACTGCCCGCCTGGGTGCTCAATGTTGCCATAGTAACCAGGGGCACAGCGTTCACAGCGAGGGCCTAGGGTAGGGAAGAGGTTAGGTTAGAGTTTAGGGGTTAGGTTAAGGTAAATAAGTGAAATGCCGATAAACCAAGCTGGGATGCATTTTTTCATGAGCTAAACTGTATCATTGGGACTCACCTGTATAGCCCTGTTTACAGTTGCAGAGGATCTGATTGGATGAGATGTCCTTGTGACAGGAGTCCCCATTGGAGTGTCCACTTCCTGGGTTCCCAGGACAGGGACATGGTCGACAGTGATCTCCAGACCCCAGCACTGGGTTCCCAAAGAAACCATTCACACACCTGAGCAGGGAGGGACAGAACATGTGCATTTGAGTATTGTGCATTACCCATCATCACAATATCATCTATTGGACTATTACTGATCAAACAACTATCTGATCCAACCACACTACCAATCACTCCCCTGTCTATCTCTCTCCCACTGCCCACCTTTCACAGTACTGTCCATCAGTGTAGTCTCTGCAGGTCTGGCACTCCCCTGTCTATCTCTCTCCCACTGCCCACCTTTCACAGTACTGTCCATCAGTGTAGTCTCTGCAGGTCTGGCACTCCCCTGTCTATCTCTCTCCCACTGCCCACCTTTCACTGTACTGTCCATCAGTGTAGTCTCTGCAGGTCTGGCACTCCCCTGTCTATCTCTCTCCCACTGCCCACCTTTCACAGTACTGTCCATCAGTGTAGTCTCTACAGGTCTGGCACTCCCCTGTCTATCTCTCTCCCACTGCCCACCTTTCACAGTACTGTCCATCAGTGTAGTCTCTACAGGTCTGGCACTCCCCTGTCTATCTCTCTCCCACTGCCCACCTTTCACAGTACTGTCCATCAGTGTAGTCTCTACAGGTCTGGCACTACCCTGTCTATCTCTCTCCCACTGCCCACCTTTCACAGTACTGTCCATCAGTGTAGTCTCTACAGGTCTGGCACTACCCTGTCTATCTCTCTCCCACTGCCCACCTTTCACAGTACTGTCCATCAGTGTAGTCTCTGCAGGTCTGGCACTCCCTGTCTATCTCTCTCCCACTGCCCACCTTTCACAATACTGTCCATCAGTGTAGTCTCTCAGGTCTGGCAGTCTCCCACTGCCCACCTTTCACAGTACTGTCCATCAGTGTAGTCTCTACAGGTCTGGCACTCCCTATCTCTCTCCCACTGCCCACCTTTCACAGTACTGTCCATCAGTGTAGTCTCTGCAGGTCTGGCACTCCCTGTCTATCTCTCTCCCGCTGCCCACCTTTCACAGTACTGTCCATCAGTGTAGTCTCTGCAGGTCTGGCACTCCCCTGTCTATCTCTCTCCCGCTGCCCACCTTTCATAGTACTGTCCATCAGTGTAGTCTCTGCAGGTCTGGCACTCCCCTGTCTATCTCTCTCCCACTGCCCACCTTTCACAGTACTGTCCATCAGTGTAGTCTCTGCAGGTCTGGCACTCCCCTGTCGATCTCTCTCCCACTGCCCACCTTTCACAGTACTGTCCATCAGTGTAGTCTCTGCAGGTCTGGCACTCCCCTGTCTATCTCTCTCCCACTGCCCACCTTTCACAGTACTGTCCATCAGTGTAGTCTCTACAGGTCTGGCACTCCCTGTCTATCTCTCTCCCACTGCCCACCTTTCACAGTACTGTCCATCAGTGTAGTCTCTGCAGGTCTGGCACTCCCTGTCTATCTCTCTCCCGCTGCCCACCTTTCACAGTACTGTCCATCAGTGTAGTCTCTGCAGGTCTGGCACTCCCCTGTCTATCTCTCTCCCGCTGCCCACCTTTCACAGTACTGTCCATCAGTGTAGTCTCTGCAGGTCTGGCACTCCCCTGTCTATCTCTCTCCCCCTGCCCACCTTTCACAGTACTGTCCATCAGTGTAGTCTCTGCAGGTCTGGCACTCCCCTGTCTATCTCTCTCCCACTGCCCACCTTTCACAGTACTGTCCATCAGTGTAGTCTCTGCAGGTCTGGCACTCCCCTGTCGATCTCTCTCCCACTGCCCACCTTTCACAGTACTGTCCATCAGTGTAGTCTCTGCAGGTCTGGCACTCCCTGTCTATCTCTCTCCCACTGCCCACCTTTCACAGTACTGTCCATCAGTGTAGTCTCTACAGGTCTGGCACTCCCTGTCTATCTCTCTCCCACTGCCCACCTTTCACAGTACTGTCCATCAGTGTAGTCTCTGCAGGTCTGGCACTCCCCTGTCTATCTCTCTCCCGCTGCCCACCTTTCACAGTACTGTCCATCAGTGTAGTCTCTGCAGGTCTGGCACTCCCCTGTCTATCTCTCTCCCGCTGCCCACCTTTCACAGTACTGTCCATCAGTGTAGTCTCTGCAGGTCTGGCACTCCCCTGTCTATCTCTCTCCCCCTGCCCACCTTTCACAGTACTGTCCATCAGTGTAGGTAGTCTCTGCAGGTCTGGCACTCCCCTGTCTATCTCTCTCCCACTGCCCACCTTTCACAGTACTGTCCATCAGTGTAGTCTCTGCAGGTCTGGCACGCCCCTGTTATCTCTCTCCCACTGCCCACCTTTCACAGTACTGTCCATCAGTGTAGTCTCTGCAGGTCTGGCACTCCCCTGTCTATCTCTCTCCCACTGCCCACCTTTCACAGTACTGTCCATCAGTGTAGTCTCTGCAGGTCTGGCACTCCCCTGTCGATCTCTCTCCCACTGCCCACCTTTCACAGTACTGTCCATCAGTGTAGTCTCTGCAGGTCTGGCACTCCCTGTCTATCTCTCTCCCGCTGCCCACCTTTCACAGTACTGTCCATCAGTGTAGTCTCTGCAGGTCTGGCACTCCCCTGTCTATCTCTCTCCCGCTGCCCACCTTTCACAGTACTGTCCATCAGTGTAGTCTCTGCAGGTCTGGCACTCCCCTGTCTATCTCTCTCCTGCTGCCCACCTTTCACAGTACTGTCCATCAGTGTAGTCTCTGCAGGTCTGGCACTCCCCTGTCTATCTCTCTCCCGCTGCCCACCTTTCACAGTACTGTCCATCAGTGTAGTCTCTGCAGGTCTGGCACTCCCCTGTCTATCTCTCTCCCGCTGCCCACCTTTCACAGTACTGTCCATCAGTGTAGTCTCTGCAGGTCTGGCACTCCCCTGTCTATCTCTCTCCCACTGCCCACCTTTCACAGTACTGTCCATCAGTGTAGTCTCTGCAGGTCTGGCACTCCCTGTCTATCTCTCTCCCACTGCCCACCTTTCACAGTACTGTCCATCAGTGTAGTCTCTGCAGGTCTGGCACTCCCCTGTCTATCTCTCTCCCACTGCCCACCTTTCACAGTACTGTCCATCAGTGTAGTCTCTGCAGGTCTGGCACTCCCTGTCTATCTCTCTCCCACTGCCAACCTTTCACAGTACTGTCCATCAGTGTAGTCTCTGCAGGTCTGGCACTCCCTGTCTATCTCTCTCCCACTGCCCACCTTTCACAGTACTGTCCATCAGTGTAGTCTCTGCAGGTCTGGCACTCCCCTGTCTATCTCTCTCCCACTGCCCACCTTTCACAGTACTGTCCATCAGTGTAGTCTCTGCAGGTCTGGCACTACCCTGTCTATCTCTCTCCCACTGCCCACCTTTCACAGTACTGTCCATCAGTGTAGTCTCTGCAGGTCTGGCACGCCCCTGTCTATCTCTCCCACTGCCCACCTTTCACAGTACTGTCCATCAGTGTAGTCTCTGCAGGTCTGGCACTCCCCTGTCTATCTCTCTCCCACTGCCCACCTTTCACAGTACTGTCCATCAGTGTAGTCTCTGCAGGTCTGGCACTCCCCTGTCTATCTCTCTCCCACTGCCCACCTTTCACAGTACTGTCCATCAGTGTAGTCTCTGCAGGTCTGGCACTCCCTGTCTATCTCTCTCCCACTGCCAACCTTTCACAGTACTGTCCATCAGTGTAGTCTCTGCAGGTCTGGCACTCCCCTGTCTATCTCTCTCCCACTGCCCACCTTTCACAGTACTGTCCATCAGTGTAGTCTCTGCAGGTCTGGCACTCCCCTGTCTATCTCTCTCCCACTGCCCACCTTTCACAGTACTGTCCATCAGTGTAGTCTCTGCAGGTCTGGCACTCCCCTGTCTATCTCTCTCCCACTGCCCACCTTTCACTGTACTGTCCATCAGTGTAGTCTCTGCAGGTCTGGCACTCCCCTGTCTATCTCTCCCACTGCCCACCTTTCACAGTACTGTCCATCAGTGTAGTCTCTACAGGTCTGGCACTCCCCTGTCTATCTCTCTCCCACTGCCCACCTTTCACAGTACTGTCCATCAGTGTAGTCTCTACAGGTCTGGCACTACCCTGTCTATCTCTCTCCCACTGCCCACCTTTCACAGTACTGTCCATCAGTGTAGTCTCTACAGGTCTGGCACTACCCTGTCTATCTCTCTCCCACTGCCCACCTTTCACAGTACTGTCCATCAGTGTAGTCTCTGCAGGTCTGGCACTCCCCTGTCTATCTCTCTCCCACTGCCCACCTTTCACAATACTGTCCATCAGTGTAGTCTCTACAGGTCTGGCACTCCCTGTCTATCTCTCTCCCACTGCCCACCTTTCACAGTACTGTCCATCAGTGTAGTCTCTACAGGTCTGGCACTCCCTGTCTCTCTCCCACTGCCCACCTTTCACAGTACTGTCCATCAGTGTAGTCTCTGCAGGTCTGGCACTCCCCTGTCTATCTCTCTCCCACTGCCCACCTTTCACAGTACTGTCCATCAGTGTAGTCTCTGCAGGTCTGGCACTCCCCTGTCGATCTCTCTCCCACTGCCCACCTTTCACAGTACTGTCCATCAGTGTAGTCTCTGCAGGTCTGGCACTACCCGTCTATCTCTCTCCCACTGCCCACCTTTCACAGTACTGTCCATCAGTGTAGTCTCTGCAGGTCTGGCACGCCCCTGTCTATCTCTCTCCCACTGCCCACCTTTCACAGTACTGTCCATCAGTGTAGTCTCTGCAGGTCTGGCACTCCCCTGTCTATCTCTCTCCCACTGCCCACCTTTCACAGTACTGTCCATCAGTGTAGTCTCTGCAGGTCTGGCACTCCCCTGTCTATCTCTCCCACTGCCCACCTTTCACAGTACTGTCCATCAGTGTAGTCTCTGCAGGTCTGGCACTCCCTGTCTATCTCTCTCCCACTGCCCTGTACTGTCCATCAGTGTAGTCTCTGCCCACTGTCTAACCTCCCACTGCCCACAGTACTGTCCATCAGTGTAGTCTCTGCAGGTCTGGCACTCCCTGTCTATCTCTCTCCCACTGCCCACCTTTCACAGTACTGTCCATCAGTGTAGTCTCTGCAGGTCTGGCACTCCCCTGTCTATCTCTCTCCCACTGCCCACCTTTCACAGTACTGTCCATCAGTGTAGTCTCTGCAGGTCTGGCACTCCCCTGTCTATCTCTCCCACTGCCCACCTTTCACAGTACTGTCCATCAGTGTAGTCTCTGCAGGTCTGGCACTCCCCTGTCTATCTCTCTCCCACTGCCCACCTTTCACAGTACTGTCCATCAGTGTAGTCTCTGCAGGTCTGGCACTCCCTGTCTATCTCTCTCCCACTGCCCACCTTTCACAGTACTGTCCATCAGTGTAGTCTCTGCAGGTCTGGCACTCCCTGTCTATCTCTCTCCCACTGCCCACCTTTCACAGTACTGTCCATCAGTGTAGTCTCTACAGGTCTGGCACTCCCCTGTCTATCTCTCTCCCACTGCCCACCTTTCACAGTACTGTCCATCAGTGTAGTCTCTACAGGTCTGGCACTACCCTGTCTATCTCTCTCCCACTGCCCACCTTTCACAGTACTGTCCATCAGTGTAGTCTCTACAGGTCTGGCACTACCCTGTCTATCTCTCTCCCACTGCCCACCTTTCACAGTACTGTCCATCAGTGTAGTCTCTGCAGGTCTGGCACTCCCTGTCTATCTCTCTCCCACTGCCCACCTTTCACAATACTGTCCATCAGTGTAGTCTCTACAGGTCTGGCACTCCCTGTCTATCTCTCTCCCACTGCCCACCTTCACAGTACTGTCCATCAGTGTAGTCTCTACAGGTCTGGCACTCCCTGTCTCTCTCCCACTGCCCACCTTTCACAGTACTGTCCATCAGTGTAGTCTCTGCAGGTCTGGCACTCCCTGTCTATCTCTCTCCCACTGCCCACCTTTCACAGTACTGTCCATCAGTGTAGTCTCTGCAGGTCTGGCACTCCCCTGTCGATCTCTCTCCCACTGCCCACCTTTCACAGTACTGTCCATCAGTGTAGTCTCTGCAGGTCTGGCACTACCCGTCTATCTCTCTCCCACTGCCCACCTTTCACAGTACTGTCCATCAGTGTAGTCTCTGCAGGTCTGGCACGCCCCTGTCTATCTCTCTCCCACTGCCCACCTTTCACAGTACTGTCCATCAGTGTAGTCTCTGCAGGTCTGGCACTCCCCTGTCTATCTCTCTCCCACTGCCCACCTTTCACAGTACTGTCCATCAGTGTAGTCTCTGCAGGTCTGGCACTCCCCTGTCTATCTCTCTCCCACTGCCCACCTTTCACAGTACTGTCCATCAGTGTAGTCTCTGCAGGTCTGGCACTCCCCTGTCTATCTCTCTCCCACTGCCAACCTTTCACAGTACTGTCCATCAGTGTAGTCTCTGCAGGTCTGGCACTCCCCTGTCTATCTCTCTCCCACTGCCCACCTTTCACAGTACTGTCCATCAGTGTAGTCTCTGCAGGTCTGGCACTCCCCTGTCTATCTCTCTCCCACTGCCCACCTTTCACAGTACTGTCCATCAGTGTAGTCTCTGCAGGTCTGGCACTCCCCTGTCTATCTCTCTCCCACTGCCCACCTTTCACAGTACTGTCCATCAGTGTAGTCTCTGCAGGTCTGGCACTCCCCTGTCTATCTCTCCCACTGCCCACCTTCACAGTACTGTCCATCAGTGTAGTCTCTGCAGGTCTGGCACTCCCCTGTCTATCTCTCTCCCACTGCCCACCTTTCACAGTACTGTCCATCAGTGTAGTCTCTGCAGGTCTGGCACTCCCCTGTCTATCTCTCTCCCACTGCCCACCTTTCACAGTACTGTCCATCAGTGTAGTCTCTGCAGGTCTGGCACTCCCTGTCTATCTCTCTCCCACTGCCCACCTTTCACAGTACTGTCCATCAGTGTAGTCTCTGCAGGTCTGGCACTCCCCTGTCTATCTCTCTCCCACTGCCCACCTTTCACAGTACTGTCCATCAGTGTAGTCTCTGCAGGTCTGGCACTCCCCTGTCTGCGGGTTGCAGTCATCAGTGTGACCATTACACTGGCATGGCCTGCAGCTGGGGAAGCCCCACTGGCCAGGCTGGCAGTCTGAACACTGGCGCCCACTGGCCCCCTGTCTGCACGGGCACTGCCCCGTCACCGGGTCACACTGGTGCCCCAGAGAGCCCTGGGAATGGCAGTCACAGGCTGTGAAGGGAGGGGGAGAAAGAGAGGGAAGAGGAGGGAGAAAAAGAGGGAGAGGGAGAAGGAGAGAAGGGGAAATAGTATTTTGGATGTGTGAGGTTATCCAGTGTTTGACACACACAAGATGTAGCACCTGCCATATATAGTATATAAACTGAGTGTCCCAAACATGCACTTTCCATGACATAGACTGACCAGCTGAATTCAGATGAAAGATATGATCCCTTATGTCAATTGTTAAATCCACTTCAATCAGTGTAGATGAAGAGGAGAAGACAGGTTAAACAATAATTTTTAAGCATTGAGGCAATTGAGACATGGATTGTGTATGTGTGCCATTCAGAGGTTGAATGACAAAAGATGAAAGTGCCTTTGAACGGGGTATGGTAGTAGGTGCCAGGCGCACCGGTTTGTGTCAAGAACAGCAATGCTACTGGGTTTTTCACGTTCAACAGTTTCCTGTGTGTATCAAGAATGGTCCACCACCCACAGTTGACACAACTGCGGGAAGCATTGGAGTAAACATGGGCCAGCATCCCTGTGGCAAATAATAGGCCATGGTGGCGAAGTAATTACAATATAGCAATTAAACACGAGTGATAGATGTGCAAAAGATGAATGTGCAAGTACAGATACTTGGGTGCAAAGGAGCAAGATGAATAAATAAATACTGTATGGGGATGAGGTAGATAGATGGGCTGTTTACAGATGGTCTATGTACAGGTGCAATGATCTGTGAGCTGCTCTGACAGCTGATGCTTAAAGTTAGTGAGGGAGATATGAGTCTCCAGCTTCAGAGATTTTTGCAGTTCGTTCCAGTCATTGGCAGCAGAGAACTGGATGGAAAGACGACCAAAGGAGGAATTGGCTTTGGGGGTGACCAGTGAGATATACCTGCTGGAGCGTGTGCTACGAGTAGGTGCTGCTACGGTGACCAGTGAGCTGAGATAAGGCGGGGCTTTACCTAGCAGAGACTTGTAGATAACTGGACACAGTGGGTTTGGCGACGAGTATGAAGCGAGGGCCAACCAATGAGAGCGTACAGGTCGCAATGGTGGGTAGTGTATGGGGCTTTGGTGACAAAACAGATGGCACTGTGATAGACTGCATCCAGTTTGTTGAGTAGAGTGTTGAAGGCTATTTTATAGATGACATCCCCGAAGTCGAAGATCGGTAGGATGGTCAGTTTTACGAGGGTATGTTTGGCAGAATGAGTGAAAGATGCTTTGTTGCGATATAGGAAGGCGATTCTAGATTTAGTTTTGGATTGCTTTCCCACTTAAAAATATGAGAGAGGCCTGTAATTTTCATCATAGGTACACTTCAACTATGACAGACAAAATGAGAGAAAAAAATCCAGAAAATCACATTGTAGGATTTTTTTATGAATTTATTTGCAAATTATGGTGGAAAATAAGTATTTGGTCAATAACAAAAGTTTATGTAAATACTTTGTTATATACCCTTTGTTGGCAATGACAGAGGTCAAACGTTTTCTGTATGTCTTCACAAGGTTTTTTCACAAGGTCTAGAGCAGTGATGTTTTGGGGCTGTTGCTGGGCAACACGGACTTTAAACTCCCTCCAAAGATTTTCTATGGGGTTGAGATCTGGAGACTGGCTAGGCCACTCCAGGACCTTGAAATGCTTCTTCTAATTTGCAAATTATGGTGGAAAATAAGTATTTGGTCACCCACAAACAAGCAAGATTTCTGGCTCTCACATACCTGTAACTCCTTCTTTAAGAGGCTCCTCTGTCCTCCACTCGTTACCTGTATTAATGGCACCTGTCCACAACCTCAAACAGTCACACTCCAAACTCCACTATGGCCAAGACCAAAGAGCTGTCAAAGGACACCAGAAACAAAATTGTAGACCTGCACCAGGCTGGGAAGACTGAATCTGCAATAGGTAAGCAGCTTGGTTTGAAGAAATCAACTGTGGGAGCATTTATTAGAAAATGGAAGACATACAAGACCACTGATAATCTCCCTCGATCTGGGGCTCCACGCAAGATCTCACCCCGTGGGGTCAAAATGATCACAAGAACGGTGAGCAAAAATCATCAGTAACATCAGTAACACACTACGCCGCCAGGGACTCAAATCCTGCAGTGCCAGACGTGTCCCCCTGCTTAAGCCAGTACATGTCCAGGCCCGTCTGAAGCTGTTTTTCTGCAAAGGGACCAGTACGACTGATCCGTGTAAAGGAAAGAATGAATGGGCCCATGTATCGTGAGATTTTGAGTGAAAACCTCCTTCCATCAGCAAGGGCATTAAAGATGAAACATGGCTGGGTCTTTCAGCATGACTATGATCCCAAACACACCGCCTGGGCAACGAAGGAGTGGCTTCGTAAGAAGCATTTCAAGGTCCTGGAGTGGCCTAGTCAGTCTCCAGATCGCAACCCCATAGAAAATCTTTGGAGGGAGTTGAAAGTCCGTGTTGCCCAACAACTCCAAAACATCGCTGCTCTAGAGGAGATCTGCATGGAGGAATGGGCCAAAATACCAGCAACAGTGTGTGAAAACCGTGTGAAGACATACAGAAAACGTTTGACCTCTGTCATTGCCAACAAAGGGTATATAACAAAGTATTGAGAAACTTTTGTTATTGACCAAATACTTATTTTCCACCATAATTTGCAAATAAATTCATTAAAAATCCTACAATGTGATTTTCTGGATTTTTTTTCTCTCATTTTGTCTGTCATAGTTGAAGTGTACCTATGATGAAAATTACAGGCCTCTCTCATCTTTTTAAGTAGGAGAACTTGCACAATTGGTGGCTGACTAAATACTTTTTTTGCCCCACTGTATATATTAAACAAAGATATGATTCATGACTGAAAGATGCCAGTGCTCACTCACCAGTACAGCCATATGGTCCAAAGCCATAGGTGCCAGGTGCACATTGGTCACACCGTTGTCCAATCACGTTGGGTTTACAGCGACACTGACCTCCGACTCTGTCACATTCAGCACTGAGAGACCCCTGGGGGTCGCACTGACATTCTGTAGAGAACATGAGAGGAGAAGAAAAGTGTTTAGTCAAACAAGCCATGGGTGATGGCATACGGAAACCATAAATGGTGTTACAACAGAGTTCCATTCAGTGTTGCCAATTTAGCAACTTGGTCGCTACGTTTAGTACATTTTTAGGCCACTCCAGCGACTTTTATTGGTAAAAGAGGCTAGTGACAAATGCACTACTTTTCAGACTTCTTTTGAGGAGTTTTGCCACTGAAAATGTCTATGGTTTTGATAGAATTCAGTGACTTTGAGTGGGAGAAGCTGCAACAGAAGTCACAGCAACGGTGCACACACAGGCAGAGAAGCACAAGGGGAGGGGGTGCGTGGCGGGAGAGGGGGGCGAAAACGCTACGTCGGGGACCGCAGCAAATTGATGCTGTGACTTCGTCGCAAAACGCAATCTAGCGACTTCTAGCGACAAATCAAGGAGCAAACAGCGATTCTTACTGAAAAATTGTTGGCAACCCTGGTTACATTGTGTTACTGATCACAGTGCAGCGTGTAATAGTAGATTGGTAAGTAAAGTGATTAGTTGGACCGGAGAAGCTGATACCAGAGAAAATGCTGATACCCAGTATTCGATAAGAAGGCATTAATGGAGCCGTTGCCTAATGTTCCCTTTCCTTTGATATTTGACCCCTGACCCCCCGGTTCAGTGTGCGGCTGTGCTGAGTGTCCACTCACGCAGAGCTCCATCATGCAGGATGGCAGAGATGCTGCAGATGAGCTTGGTGCACATCTCTGCCAGCATGGGCATGGGCATGGCCATGAAGGAGTCCAGACACATGTAGCGCACCATCTCATCACGGCGCTCCTCCGCCGCAGGGTCGTTACCCTGGAAACCAAGCAGCTCCGTGTACTTGGGGATCAGCACCAGCTGGGGAGGAATGGAGGGATGAAAGGTATTAAAGAAGGTGAGTGAGAGGTGAAAGGAGGTGAAATGTAAAGTGAATTTGGAACCTATTGCGGTCTTACGCTTAATATAAGTGCACTTTTGTATTCAGACCACTAGGTTGCGGTATCTGGTCAACAGTTATTATCACATCACTGCTGATTTGTCCCTCACACACATAAAACGGTCATTTTGCTTTCTGTTTTACATGAGCTCCATCTAATGCGGGGCTGTCACGCCAGTCTGATTGACTCACTGAATCAACAAGGATGAAAGCGGTCAGGTGTCTCTGGGACACTCCGTGGCGCTGGAATCTGATGGCCACGACATAACGGTTACTGGGCTCAAAGCAGAAAGGCCTGGGCATCTGGACATACCTGTTGGGTCACACAAAGAGATTCTCTTAGCAGACAGTCTGATATGACATTGTTCTCGTGTGAGTTGTGACACGGCCGTATGGCCCTTTAAAGATTAAAAGAAATACAGCCAGAAATATAAAAGTGAAAGAAATCAAAGCTAGCCTTGTCAACAGATGATGCACAGACCTTGGCAGCAGCTAATGGGGATCCATAATAAATACAAAATACAAAAACACATTCACGCCCACAAACACTGTACAAACACACATACTCACCCACAGACACTATACAAACACACATACTCACCCACAGACACTATACAAACACACATACTCACCCACAAACACTATACAAACACACATACTCACCCACAGACACTATACAAACAAATATACAGTAGGGACAGTGACAGGATGAAACAGGGAGGTCTGGGACCCCTTGATTGAAAGAGACAGATGAACAGTCTCTGTCAGAGGGCCTTTCTCCTCCTGCTCTTCAACACTGGTAAACAGACGACAGAAGGAGACACAGACAGGGTAACAGAAAACCTATCCATTGTGTGTTTTTTCGATGTGCTGCATTCCACAGAAACTAATTGCACACAAATCATTGAGAACAAGTCTTTGAGTTCATAAAGAGGAGGAGTTTATACCCCACCACCCCTTGAATCGCTCTACTCTCAACAAAGACTGTGTGATCCAGTCTACCAGTCACTGTATGCCTAGTGCCCTCCTTGTTTGCCCTCTCTGCCCTCGCATCCTGTCTGACTTCTGACTCGCTGTCTGTGTTTTGGGTCACTTTGCTAATTGGTTCTGCCTGAGGCGCCAATCATAGAGCAGAACAGCAGGGGGAGCCACGGTCCAGTGAGCCAGTAAGATCCGGGCGAGGGAACGAACTCTTCGTTTCACTGAAGTTAATTCTAAGGGAAGTTTCTCAATATGTATAGGTTGGTTGACCAGAGAATAGCTGGGGTAGAGACCATACTAGGCAGGTAAAAACAGAGAGGTAGACCGTCAGAGAGTCTTTATTAGATGGGGTGGAGAAGGAGAGGAAGAGTTGGACTGGCCAGTCTCCATGGTGATGGTTGACAGAGTGTGAGAGAATGAGTTGGGACAAAGAGCATGCTGCAGGACAGGCGCGTCCATATACAGAGGAATGTGGTGGCAGGACTATTTCCCAAAGCAAAGTTCAGAGGAACAAGGTCTACATCTTTATTGCTGATAGCAGTGTACTGTATATTACCTGTAATCAAGTACATGTTCTCCTATTCACTGTCATTGTGAACAGCTATACACACAGGGAACATTTTCTCGGCACAAATCCTTCATGCGTTATCTTCTGGCAAGCTTTTATCTTAACCATCTGCAATCTCAAGGATGCGCTCAGCTAAATACATGTAAAAGGAACTCAGTGAACCGACAGCGACTTGCTCTCACCTAGACTGGGCGTTTTCACGGTTACTCAATCTCAATACAGTATCAATTTACTTTAACAGAAGAATGTGCTCTCACACCCATGTGTTTGGCCAGAACGAAGTTACAGGAGACAGTATATTGGCTCCTCTGTATCCTAACAGTGAAATATCCAAAATACCCCTTCAGAAATGTTGTGAAATCCTTAGTTACCAGATGATCAGCTGGATAGTAAACATTGCTAGAGGTTTAGATAATATAATAGGAGTCACTGTTAGATTTATACCTGGGTAATAAGCAAAAGACCACACACACACTGACATACAAGTTGGCACACGTTAATGACACTTATATGGGAAACATACACAACAATTAAAACCTCTACTAAAACTCTCTCTCTCTCACCCTAAAACTCTCTCTCTCTCTCTCGTGCACATGCACGCACACACACGTACACACACATGCTGTTGGTATCAGTAGTACCTCCTGTTGTGCGGCAGGGTGACAGTGTAGAGCTGTTCAGTGGGAAGCAGGTTGCCACAGCGGGGGCTGGTGGGCAGCAGCAGGGAGGTAACACTCACTATGGCCTCCCAGTCCTCAGTAGACTACACACACACATAACAGACAGTGTTTTAGAGGTAGGAAGCAGCATTTGTTTTCCACTGTTCCATTGTTACACTGTTGCAATGTTCCTGCACTGACACTCGCCCTTGTCCTTTCTTACCAGCACCGGCTTTGCTGGTGTCTGCTTTATTGAGGAACGGTTTGACTTACTATGACTGTGATACGTGGTTGTCCCACCTAGCTATCTGAAGATGAATGCACTAAGTTGCTCTGGAGAAGAGTGTCTGCTAAATGACTCAAATGTAAATGTCAAATGTAATCACAATGATCAACACCGACTACCCCCTGTGGGGTAATAAAATGAGGGAGACGACATTCAGACATTCTATTTCAGATAGTGTAATCTTGTCATACTGTAATATTGTAGGTTGGGTTTGAATTAAGGTGCCGTTCTGGAAGAATTCAAACCCCTTCACTTTTTCCACATTTTGTTACGTTACAGCCTTATTCTAAAACGGATAAAAAAATAAATAGAAATATATCTATCTGTACACAATAACCTATAATGACAAAGCAAAAACAGGTTTATCACATTTATATAAGTATTGACCCTTTACTCAGTACTTTGTTGAAACACCTTTGGCAGCTATTACAGCCTCGAGACTTCTTGGGTATGACGCTACAAGCTTGGCACACCTGTATTTGGAAAATTTCGCCATTCTTCTCTGCAGATCCTCTCAAGCTCTGTCAGGTTGGATGTTTCTGTGTTTCTGATGTTTCTGTCAAGCTCTGTCAGGTTGGATGTTTATGTGTTTCTGATGTTTCTGTCAAGCTCTGTCAGGTTGGATGTCAGCCGCTGCACGGCTGGTTTTAGGTTTCTCTAGAGATGTTCGATCGGGTTGCTTAGGATCGTTGTCATGTTGGAATGTGAACCTTCGCCCCATTCTGAGGTCCTGAGCGCCCTGGATCAGGTTTCATTCAAGGATCTCTCTGTACTTGGCTCTGTTCATCTTTCCCTCGATCCAGTCCCTGCCACTGAAAACATCCCCACAGCATGATGCTGCCACCACCATGCTTCACCGTAAGGATGGTGTCGGGTTTCCTCCAGGCATGATGCTGCCACCACCATGCTTCACCGTAAGGATGTTGTGGGGTTTCCTCCAGACGTCATGCTTGGCATTCAGGCCAAAGAGTTCAATCATGGTTTCATCAAACCAGAGAATCTTGTTTCTCATGGTCTGAGAGTCCTTTAGGTGCCTTTTGGCAACCTCCAAGCGGGCTGTCATGTGCCTTTTACTGAGAGGTGGCTTCGGTCTGGCCACCATAAATGCCTGATTGGTAGAGTGCTGCAGCGATGGTTGTCCTTCTGTAAGGTTCTCCCATCTCCACAGAGGAACTCTAGAGCTCTGTCAGACTGACCATTGGGTTCTTGGTCACATCCCTGGCCAAGTCCCTTCTCCCCTGATTGCTCAGTTTGGCCAGGTAACCAGCTCTAGGAAGAGTCTTGGTGGTTCCAAACTTCTTCCATGAATAATGGAGGCCACTGTCTTCTTGGGGACATTCAATGCTGCAGAAATATTTTTGTATCATTCCCCAGATCTGTGCCTCGACACAATCCTGTCTCGGAGCTCTACGGACAATTCCTTCAACCTCATGGCTTGGTTTTAGCTCTGACATTTACTGTCAACTGTGGGACCTTATATAGACAGGTGTGTGTCTTTCCAAATCATGTCCAATCAATTGAATTTACCACAGGTAGACTCCAATCAAGTTGTAGAAACATCTCAAGGATGATCAATGGAAACAGGATGCACCTGAGCTCAATTTCGAGTCTCATAGCAAAGGGTCTGAATACTTATGTAAGTAAGGTATCTCTGTGTTTTATTTGTAATTTGTAATTTGCAAGCATTTCTAAAAGCCTTTTTTCACTTTTTCATTATGGGGTACTGTGTGTAGATTGATGAGGAAAACAATTAATTTAATCAATTTCAAAATATGTCTGTAACGTAACAAAATGTGAAAAAATTCAAGGGGTCTGAATACTTTCTGAATACACCGTATATGGTTAATTGTGGGGAAGACATGGAGGAACCCTGAGAGTGTACCTCTGGCTCATAGCGGATCATGATGTCATACTCCATGGCATGGGGGATGTTGTCTATTGTGAAGACCAGTCCAGCGCCATCCTTGACCCGGGCAAAACCAGGCCCAGTCCAGGTGACCATGTGACCCTGAGATCTCTCCCTGTGAACACTCCTTACATCAGGCTGGAACAGACACATAGAAGATGACCCGTGAACAAACCCAATTAACTGGACCATCACAGTCAACAGGTGTACATTCCTGCCTGCATACTGAACTATGCCAACAAGAGGAGTCAAATGAACAGCATCTAAAACAGCCCTGTTTCGTCATCCTTGACAGGTAATCTAGTCTGTGGTGGAGGAGAGAGACTATCCAGGGAGCAGGTTAAACAAACACATACCTGTATGGACCGTATGGGTGGACTCCACCACTCCATCCTGCTGTCAAGCCCTGGTTGCCTGCGCCCACAGCCCACCCCATAACCACCTGACTGGTCCATGGAATATGTCTGTGTGGAGACATTCTCCACTATCTCTACCATGCGCGGGCCACTTTCACTGAGATATTTCAGCAGAGCTCTTTAAAGTGCATTGAAAAACCTAAACATCCCAATCGCTCTGTATGTGATAATGTAATCATTCAACCGATATGAAAGCGCTTTGACGTGGTTCAAGGCAAAGGGAAATCAGAGGGAACCATAGAGGTCAGTAGTAGTATTTATTTATATGAAGGGAACAGACAGTGAATGTTACCGTTTGCTGCAGCTGGCGGATGCGTCTCAGTGCTGCCCTCTGCTGCTGGGTGGTGGCGATGCGTCTGTGGCGTCTGTGTCTCCTCAGCTGGTTGTTGAGGTGCTCCACACAGTCAACCTCAGCCTGGGGCCTGGCCTTGCCCTGGGGAGAGGAGAGGTGGAGGAGAGGATTAGTTCAACTGATTTACTGACTACCGACTTCATAGACTTATCGTACATGCCTTGCTAGGAGCAGAATAGCTGTACCTTG